>NW_027104466.1:146605-193764 GCF_902728285.1 Clytia hemisphaerica
ACGTTCAAAATGCGAATCGCCTGTAATAAATATGATGAGGTGCAATTGCTGCAATTCGGCAAAAGCGTTAGAAGTATAAAAAATTCGGTATTCTAACCCATTTAACGTGACTCTAATTCATAACGGTAAGAGGAAGATTTGCAATTTCCTAGAGAATTTGGTCTACAATGCTCATACAAAATTTGAAATCGATCAGATAAAAATTGCGGCCTCTATTTTCTGCAGATTTTTACTTTGAGAAGTCTCATTTGACCAAAATTTAAGTTATTGGACCACCAATAAGGGCACACAGCATTTTTGGTGGCACGTGAATGAGATTCTAAATTAAACATCATCTAGTATTACGCTATGTAGACGGTTGGCTAATGAATACACTTCACTACTCTGCTAGCTATTCTTTGGCAGCACTATTGTGAAGAAAAGCCTCCTTTGACTTTTATTTTTACGCCAAAAAACCACTAGCTGTTTTTAGTTTCTATTCTTGCGCATGTCAAATAAACATTCAATTAATCAGCGAATGAGAAAATAAACAAAAGAAGATTTAGTTTTATATCTATAAGAACAAATAATCAAATCATCATTGTAAAAAAAATCAACAACTCTTTAACGTTATCACTTAATTCACTTTTTTCTTAAATGTTCTTATAAATAAAATGTGCATGGGAGGAGAAACATGGAAAAGAAATTATGTATATCGTGGTTAAACTTACTTTGATAAAATCAAAATATTTAGAAAGTCCGTCCACCGATACTTTTTACCTTCGTTTTCTAAATTTTCGTCCGATGACACCACCGCCGCTGTCGCTAAGGCGAAATTAACAAAGGATTGTGAAAAATATGGGCATTTTTATTTTTATTATAAGCATCTACTTTATAAGAATAAAATCAAAAACTCTTGATTAAAGGCAATTTACCTTTCGGTAATTAGTTCTTACAAAGTAAATAAAGGATGGCGAAAAAGATGATTATATTATTTTTTTCTATAAGCCTCTACTTATAAATCAATCAAAAACTCTTGATTAAAACAGTTACCTTTCGTATTTAGTTCTTACAAAGTAAACAAGGATGGGAAAAAAATAGAGCATATTTATTTTCTTATAAGCATCTACTTTATAAGAATCAAATCAAAACTCTTGATAAAGGCAATTTTACCTCTCGGTAATTAGTTCTACAAAGTAAACAAAGGATGGCGAAAAATATGAGCATATTTGACGTCAAATTTTTTTCTGGCTGGTTGTGTCGTCGAAATGCATCAAATGGCGAAATAAAGAAATTACCAAAAAAAAATCGAATTCAACAAAATAATGGATTCTGCACCCCTGAACAATGCTTCAGAACGAGATTGTGAAGGACAATGATGTGCTACAATGTAGAAGATGCGAAAGGTTTGTCCATTGCATGCACGGAGCTACCTGCCATCAGATACAGCTGGCCTCCAATACAAAACCGGCGCTCGAATGTGCCAAATGTGTTTACAGTCCGCCAATTCTTCTGGAAAGATCAAAACAAGTACAGAAAGAGTGCGTAGGACAAGGCAACAAATCTGATAAGGTAATAATGGAGGAGCAAAAAGGAGATAAATCTACAAACGCCTTGGACAGGCTGGCGAAAATCGAGAAACTTTTAGATAAGGAAGATGTCGCTAAAGATAAAAAACAAAGGACATACGCAGAAACTACCAAAGAAGAACTGAAGAAGCAAGAGGTACCTATGAAACAACAGAAACCTAGCTAGCATTACAGAGTTAAGAAACAAGAGGTAACGATCAAGAATTCATCAAAGAGAGAGAAGAAGAAGTACGATGGCTGAACCTGACAAAGTGCAATATCATTGTTCACAACATTGATGAACTCAAACATAAACCCTTGAAGACAGCGAACAAGTGATAAATATTACTCGAAGAATTTGGAGCAACCAATGGGAACTAAGGTAAACATCGTCAGCGCAGAAAGAATGGAGTCGAAAGGACGAGATGTTCAGAACAAACGTTGGCGACCCTTAAAAGTTGTGTTAAGAATGAAGAAGAGAAACGTCAGATTCTAGCATCAGTCCACAACTAAAGAAAATTGTAAACTGATTTACGAGAACCGATGATTTTCTAAAAAAGAAGCGAAACCATCAAAGAATGGCCATAGGAACGCAAAAGAGAAGACAAATTACAAAAGGAGGCAGTCAAATAAAGGTTAGAAGTCCTCGGACTAGACCTATTTAAAAGATCTGCTGTGATACGCGTTACTGAAAATGAAATATTGTAAAGACGACTGATTTAGAGGCCAACTGTGCGCCTACAAAATGTTCAATATGATTATTTCATAGAGGTCGATAGACCTGCGAAATATATTACTATAAATAAAAAATAAATAAAATAAAATATTTATTTTTCTTATAAGCATCTACTTTATAAGAATGAAATCAATAACTTTTGATTAAAGGCAATTTACCTTTCGGTAATTAGTTATTATGAAGTAAACAAAGGATGGCGAAAAAGATGAGCATATTTATTTTTCTTATAGAGCATCTACTTTATAAGAATCAAATCAATAACTCTTGATTGAATGCAATTTACCTTTCAGTAATTAGTTCTTACAAAGTAAACAAAGGATGGCGAAAAATATGAGCATATTTATTTTTCTTATAAGCATCTACTTTATAAGAATCAAATCAAAAACTCTTGATTTAAGGCAATTTACCTTTCGGTAATTAGTTCTTACAAAATAAACAAAGGATGGCAAAAAAGATTAGCATATTTATTTTTCTTATAAGCATCTAAAGAAGCTCTTAACTTTGATTGAGGCATTTACCTTCGGTAATTAGTTCTTACAAGGTAACGAAAAGTGAGCATTTCTTATAAGCATCTACTTTATAAGAAGAAAATAACTCTTGATGAAGTCAGATTACCTTTCGGTAATTAGTTCTTACAAGGGGTTTTAAAATTAGGCGATGGCAGTTAGTGTACTATTCAATATTAGCAAATAAAACATATTACTTTGGGCTTATTTTTATTAAAATCTCGCCAACTCGCCTTTCTAATAATCTGGAGGAAGCTACTCTAATAAAAACGTGTTGCCGAACAATTGAGTAATTAATTGACTTCTTAAGTTAACAAAATGTGAGATTCTTCCGGTTTGATCAATTGGTATTTTAAGCAACTTTATTTAGTTTGCAAATTTTTAATCTCAAAAATCAAACAGACAGGTGGAAAAATAATTATAAAAATCAAAATGAGTTTAATCAAATTTTCAGGGTGGTCGCACCAGTGGGTGAAATGACTTTTCACCCACTGTACTAGTTTAATGACCCATCAAAATTTACGTTTATCTTTCTTCTTTGAAATGAAATAGGAATGGTTCTTTCAAAATTTTTAGATTTCGAGAAAATTAGTTTTAAAGAGAGAAACTTTTTGGTGGCGCACCCGGTACATCGTAATGCGCTTCTTTAAAGGTATAATTTATTATACTAGGAGTGGTGGAATTACGAAAATTTGGACACACATCTCCACCGTCGAGGCGGTAGGTAAAAATGCTCACTTTAGTACTGCAGAAGGTTAGAGAAATGTAAACATTGCCATTTTTTTCTTTTCTTTAAAGAGAATGTTTTAGATATTTGAACATGATATTAATGACAATTTTATGTATCTTCTCCTGAAAATTTCACAAAAATTCTTCTAGAGGAAAAGAAGTTATGATTAAAATGAGTTCTTTACCTACCATTTCTCTGCTGGGTTTTCTTATGAGAGCTGGATGTTTACCTACCATTTTTTACGGGGGAGAGTGAAGTTTCCCGTGGTTGCCAAAATCAAAACAATGGAAAATTGTTCATACGCGTGCGCAGTCGACACTGTTAAACGGTGTATTTACCCGAGTGAAACATCTTTTTTGAATACTGTTCAGAACAGCAAAGATTTTATACAAAGTAAGATGATACTGGCACACTCATGGGATTTAAAAAAAAATTGTTTCATTCAATAAACAGACTGGTGAGTCCAGTCAAAACACAGATTCGATCTCATTAATTTCTTCAGAAGAAGTAAATGTCCTATTATGCCACACAAATCGAGTGATTTATTCCTAAACGAATTCCAATTGGAGAAAAGCTTTGATTTAAATTGGGATAAAAAATGCTGGGTGATTTTTCATTCATACAAATCTAAAATATTAAAAAAACTTAATGCTTTTTTTACAAGGCTTCACCATTCCTGACCAACACCGGAAACAAGCCAAGAATGGAATAAAGTGATAGTGTTTGGTATCTAAAAAGCTGATATCTCCCTTCTTGAAATCCTCCTGGCCAAATCAACGAGATTTTTAAACATTTGAATTAAGTGAAACATTTTCCATCACGTCTGATTTATTCATTCTTATTCATTCTGCTGTCCTGGTCTAGTTGTTCATCCATGTGAAAAAGGCAGCTTAGACACACAGCACCAGGCAGGCATAGCAATATGAAAAAGAAATCAAGCTAGCTTTTTCAATTTCTTTTATCCTTATTTAAGTGTACTTTTAGTAAGATTCTTCTTATTTTTCTTTTCTTTTGCCGTAAAAGTTTTTTCTTTTTGCCGTTAACTTTTCTATTTGCCGTGAGCATTTTTCTATTGCCGTGGCTTTTCTTTTTTTCCGTGGCAGCTGTGGGCCACCGTAGATCGCCGCCAAAATTCGATCCTTCAAGTCGTATCGTACCGGAAAGGCGACATCGCCGTTTTTAGTGCCTCCGTTTCTCGATGCCGTCGTTTTTGGAGCCTCCGTTTCTTGATGTCGCTGTTTTTTTCCTCCATTTTACGATGTCGTCGTATTTTTGTCTTATTTTTTTGAAAAGTCAGTAATTATGAGAAAAATATTGAAATCTGGTCTGGGTTTAGAGCAAACTAAACTACTTTCGCTTTCGTTTTGAGCGGCAGGATTCGCAAATATTTGGTAGAAAAACATTGACATTCCGCCTTCCATTTACCAAGAAATTAGATTGAATCCATTTTAAAATTTTTTAGGATTTCAAGAAAAAGCCTCTCCCAAGTATAAAACGTTTACAACCACATATATTTTGGTGAATTTTTCACTATCCTGGCCTCAGTCTTTAGCCTAGAATTAAACCAATTTAGCCTGGCAATTTAAGCTAGGAACTTATGTATTTGGCTATCACTTTTTGTAGATAAAAACTTTCTCTGCTCCACTTTGAACCTTAATTGGGCATGGTAGAATTTGGGTGTACTTGGGGAGTAGGTAAAAAGAAAATTATGTATGAATGAATTTGGAAACTATTCTAGTCGCGAGTTAGGGAGTTCCTAGTTTCGAGTTGGGGAGTTCCTAGTTTCGAGTTAGGGAGTTACAAAATTACCGACTACCGAAAAAGAATACACCAAAAGTACTGTACATCGAACTCTAAAATAAGAACTGGAGTGAACATCTCGACAAGCCAGAAAAGTACGGAATTACCGAACTAAAACAAAACAAAGAACAAACAACATCTCCATGGCAATTTATAATTTCTCTTAAAAAGCTTCTCAAAATGGTAGGCAAAGCTACGAAATCGTGATATCTCTTTCTATTGATAATGGTTCCTTTTCAAAGAAAATTCTATGGATTGTTTTACATTTTCGAAATGTACGCTTTTACTCGAATATTCGAATTCTTTCTCAAATCTTTCTATTGTCCAAGGGACAATACTGAAGGTTTTCAGTGGAGTTGTTTCATCCCTAAAAATATGTATCACTATCAGTTTGTTTCCAATCCCTTTCTCAAAAAAGTTTCACATAATAGTATACCCTAAGCTCCTATTATCGAGGAGATAACTTGGTATTAGAAGAGAAATTTCAAGTCACCCAAATATCCTGATTGAATATCATAGTAAATTGCTGGAGACAATTTTACTTCAAACTTAAAGTTTCACGCTTGGGTAGCTTAATGCATGTCCCAAAATTGCATTAATTTTTGGCACCCAGCTCCAGTTCATAAACCATAACAAACTATATATTTTTGGGAGCGTAATTGGATGTAGAATATCGGATTCGGTGTTACTTAATTTTTTTTCAGTATAATTAGAGATATTTTAAGAAAACCTGCTTATGACGTCATAATTGATGATGTCATAAAAATACAAAAAGTTGAATATTTCAAGAAATATAAATCAAAACTTGATTTTGAAATTTGAAGTTGAAATTTGGACCAGTGATAGAACACATTGAGATGATTCAAAAAAAGTTCAAAGTATTTCCCAAAATTTATGACGTCAGCAGAAATTGCAGAAATTCGAATTTTTGCAATAAAATGCTGACATCAGCTAATTTTCAATTTTTTTGAAAAGATTTCTCCTCCTCTTGATGAAATCTATCATTGGTCCAAATTTCATAACGTTTCCAGCATTAGTTCTTGAGATATTCAACTTTTTTAAATAATGACGTCATAATTAGGTTTTCTTAGGTTTTTGCCTGTATAGTAGTGTAGATTACTTTCTGTGATTCCTAAAGTTGAGGTATAGCTATACGAGGATTTGAAATTTCCAAAAATTGGTTCTTATTAATTTGATGAAATTATCTTATAGTTTTCTGTTACACGTCATAAATTTCAAACTTATCAATTTACCGTCATTTGGGGTTACTTTCATAAGCCAGGGGTGACACTCATCACCTCCAGACCACAAAATTTTCTGGTCCTTAATTCAATATAAATAATATATAAGAGGCCCCCAAGCAGACCCAAAATTCACGCCATCACGCCTTTTTTTCTCGATTTCACGATCACGTCAATTTTTTTTCGATTTCACTCGATTATGCCTTGAAAATTTAGTTTTCTCGCTCATATTCTATGGATAAGTTCAGTTTTAGACCACGCTTAGACCCATTGGTATGGATAAATTATACTTAATTTTTGCCCACGTCAAGTCAAGATTGTATCATTTTCCTATCGGAAACACCCGGAAAATCTGGAAGGAATTTGACCTCTGTTTTTTTATTTTCAGTAATACACAGGGGTCAAATTCCAGATTTTTCGGGTGTTTCCGATAAGAAAAACTACGTAATCTTGCTAGCTAGCAACTGCTAAAGACAATTGGAAGTTACAAGGATAAATGGCAGATGAATAAAGCTGTTTGCACCGTTTCTTTTATGTTTTAAAACGAGATCTATAGAAGGCCCCATCGTAGTTGGGGCTGTCCAAGAAAATTTTGAAATTTCAACTCTATATATTGGCTAAAATGGACATAGAATTACACTTCAACTAATAATATAATTTTCACGATCCCACTGAAGTGCAAATTTCTAGCCATCACGCCTAAAATAACTCGATTTCACGATCACGTCGGCACTTCATTTTCACCCCACCACGCCGTGTTTTTTCAAGATTTCACGCCATCACGCCACGAAAAACCCTCCATCACGCCATCACGCCAACCGCTGGGGGGTCTCGTATAACAAATTATAAAGCCTCGTGGAATTCAACCAATGCATTTGAAAAATATTTGTCATTGCAACCAATTCATAAAGTTACATTTTTCACATAACTTCACGTTAATTCTCAAAATATTTATCCCTTGTCTTCAGCCAGCTGTTGGACATGGTATGATATGATTAATGAAGAAACCATTGTGATGATTCAAAGAAAGTCTGAGGATATCACGCACACCTTCTCATGTGTCTGATTCTTTGTATAGTAGCACAAACCCAGAACATCACATTCAATCAAGAATGTTATAGTCTGGTGTGTCATCCAGACAGAACTATAGCCAGACAGGCTGACCAGGGGGTTTGATCATCTGACTATACAGTGTCAGACAGTTGTCGAGTCATAGTTGAAGTGTTTATCCCTGTGAATATCTTTTTATATATGTTCTAGATACACCTAAATAAAAATCAAAAACATTATAAAATGTGATCAAGTAACAATTTATTTACTTGCTAAATTTGCTGACTGAATAGGCAGGCTAGGCCTCATAAAAATCCACCATAAAAAGATACCCTTTTGGCATCATGAAATTTAGCCAGGCAACATTTGAAAAGAGTTTGAATTTATTGTAAATGCTAATTATAACAAGCTTTGAAATTAGTTTTTCAAATTTACCTCGTCAGTTCATAAATTTCAAGAATACAACAATAGATATAGATAGAATAAGAATTTTAGAATTCAACCAATCCAATTTATCTATGAGAGTTTATAGCTTGCCTACAATGCCTTTGGCAGAATTCCTTGTAATTTAACCAAACAAAGTTTATATGTTGTTTTTATCATATTGTTGATGTTGTTGTAGCTAGTTGTACTTGTAACCATTTCTTGTATAAAATTTCTTTTCTGTATATAGTATGTATCCGTTCAACATCCTTTAGAACTCGAAAGCCCTCAGGGTTATCTAGGACTTTTAAATGTAAATAGACCTGAAAAAAGAAATATATCATATCATATCAGCACGAAAAGTTTTGTTATTGTTCAGCGGCCATTATTTAGCTTCCTTGTACTTTTGGGCTACATTAGTTTAAATTAGAAAATTTTCGGTCGCCGTAAAGTTTTACGAACTCCCCAACTCGAAACTAGCAACTCCCCAACTCACCAACTAGAACATTACCTAGACTCTGCATGAACATATGCTTCATAGTATTTTGACTTGATTAACATATTTATTTTTTTATATACCAGAACATTCCTGAATGGACCACGGATTCCCCAGTCTTTGTAGTGCGTAAAAACATAAACATAATCATCATTAATGAGCAAGGGCTACAATAGCACAATTTCTCAGAGTTCTCGTAGTGCATAAAAGCAGAAGTAAAACCATTTCATTTAACGACTGAGCCAACCTGAGCAAGGGGCTATTATAATAGCACAATCTCTCAGAGTCTTTTAATGACATACAAAAAATGTTCTGAATTAAACGACGTCTAACGTGTAACTAACATAATCGCTCATAAATCTTGGTTATAGGTTGGCGAATTCAAGTGGAACGACGAAGAGCAGTATTGTATATCATGGACATCTCTTTCGACCTCAGGTGTGACTTCATGGCTCTAGAAGTGAAGATGGGAATGATAGAGGGCGGTCAGATGAATTCTTGGGTCAGTGATCGGCTTGTTGAGCTTGCAATGGTGTAAGAGGGTCGGGGTTGGTGTAAGAGGGTCGGGGTTGCTGTTGTGTCAACAATCTGGTGGGTAACTTGGGGGAGAACCGGTGGTTCACTCCAAGTTCTAAGATTTATATACAGGATTTTTCGACTCTTTTGCTTATCCTTTTCTTGACCTGGATTTTATCAAAATATACGTGTAAAACGTCTGAAACGTTCTGAAACATGACAAAGCTCGGTGATGTGATCTGAAATTTGGTGAATTAAAGTTTATCTCTATAGACAGTGATGATCGAAGGTGTCTCGTCATGCATCTTTACACTACTATAAACAAGAATAAAATAAATCATAAAATTTTCGTTTATTCATCCAGTGCAGTGTGTGTGAAACCACATGTTACCACCAGTATGTCGAAACTGTTCAATGTGATTGATTCCCAGCTGAATTCTATGATCGATAGGGTTCTGTTTTTGTCCCGGGGGGGGAGTACTAGGGTTGCGAGCTGACGCGGGGGGGGGGAGTACTAGGGTTGCGAGCTGACGCGGGGGGGGGGGGGGGTACCGTCCAACTTTCAACCCTCGGACCCTTAGCCTTACCGGGACTAAAAAGGAGAAAACAAAGGAGTTCGTAAACCAAACAAGCAGGTTTCACACATCCATATGCATATGTATTCAAAAAGTTTTTTTTCTGTTATTCCATCCAAAGTATGAAGTTTACAGTATCCCAATACTTGCTATGGAATCCAAACGCCAGATATAAAATTATACACAAAAAAAATTGCTGCCACTTCGAAAATATTTTGAGGACCAGATTTCAGGATTTTTCTCAAAATTACTGACTTTAAAAAAATCCAAGACAAAAAAACGACGACATCGAGAAACGGAGGACCGAAAAACGGCGACATCGAGAAACAGAGGCTCCAAAAACGACGTCATCGAGAAATGGAGGCTCTAAAAAACGGAGACGCCGCCTTTCCGAGAATTATGAACCCGATGACCCCTCGTACTAGAAGTCGTCCCGTCGCACTAGAAGTCTGCAGGTCGCATTAGAAGTTCGCAAGTCGGAATCTTTTGGAAGTCGAAACATCCCAAAGAGTTGATCTCTAGCTACTCCGAAAAAACTTTTTATTGTTTCGTATATCAAATATCAAAATATTGTGGAGATAATGTTATGTTCGTGTGGTATGCAGATTTTGTGCACGTGCAGAGCTCGTTCAGGGAAAACTTCAATGTTCAAAATGGAAGCTGGTGGAAATTTACTTATTGATTAGAGCTTGAAAACTATACAAAGTTATTGATTATTGTGTGTAATCATGGTGTAATGTTGGGTATAAGAAAGATAAAAAGATAAAAAGATAAAAAAAATCACTCCATTAAGAATTAGTGAGAATAAACTAAGATGCTAATGAAAAATAAACAAATAACAAGTCAAGACGTTGTGTACCAAAGAAGAAAATCTACAACCACACTATATTGGCACATCAACCAAATCAATGAAAGGGAAAGAGGATTCAGTGGATAAATTATAGGCTGCACTCATCCCAAAGTGCAGGCTTCAGTTAAGCACCTTTCTTTGTTTTTCGGGAGACCAAATAAACGAATAAAGTACCCTTGTGGAGTGTGTGGAAAAGCAGTGAAAAACCAAAAAGCAATTGCATGTGACACCTGCGATATTAAATGGCACCACATAAATTGTGTCAATGTGTGAGACAACATCTTCCAATTACACACGATAGATATTGACCTTCAATGGACCTGTTTTGAATGTGGAATGATTCGCCGCAACAACCTACTTACAAACAGTATAATATCCACAACCAGTGAAAACTCCGATACTGATGATACTCCCAAGGCTAAGGCAAAAATGCTGCACCTGATGGTGGTGAATTTCCAAGGCTTATGGGGTAAAAAAGAGCATTTTGGCACCACTCTGCTAGATGAAAACCCTGACATTGTGATTGGATCAGAAACTTTCTTAGATCCATCAATCAAAATTTCCGAACTGGAACTTCCAGGATATGTATCCTACCGAGATGATCGAAAGGATGGATGGGGTGGTGTTGCTATTTTTGCAAAGAAATCTCTCATAACAGACACTATTTTCAAATCAACAAAGACAGAATGTATAGCAATCAAAGTTGAGACTTTTAGAAAACCTGTAATAATTTGCAGTGCCTACCGATCACCTGAAAGCAGCAGCACATACTTAAAAAACTTAGTCAATGACTTGAAAGTATGTAAAACTATGTAATTTTCCTCACGAAATTCTGCCAAATTAATCTTCACCATTGAGGTTTGGTAACAAGATGAATGCGACTCCTTCATTATTTGAAAGAATGCAATTTTTTTTCTAAAATTATAGAAAACAATCTTAGTGCTTTTATTTTTTTGAATCTCTAGAAAATTGAGTGTGTGAATTCACCACGTTCACATACCCTGTATCCGCCCCTGCAAAGGGGGGGGGGCGTACGGGGTTTGCGATTTCCGAAACACCGAATAAATTTTCGAAATATCGAAGGAATTTTGCCCGATTTCCGAAATTCCGAGGGAAAAAGGGTCGATTTCCGCAATTCCGAAATGCCGTATGCCCCCCACTGCAAAGAGCTGCTCGTCGAATGTCTTTGGATATGATTGAGTATGATGGGAAGTTAACAGTGTGCACATCCTTAAGTTACTTGAAAAGCCCATTAAGAATGGTGTCCAGTCATAAAAAAAGAACAATATGTACCAGAAATACTGTTTTTATTGCCAATATAACTCTGCACGGCTACCAGTTGAAACTAAGAGAAGCTGGTATTGTACAGGATGTGTTGGTGCAAACGGTAAGGTGTACCCACTTGGCAATCCAACAACTGGACGTAACTGTTTCAAGGATTTTGTTAACGGACTGCCACCTAAACGACCATTTTCCGATTTTCTCGTAAATGAACGACTTTGACTTTGACTATTTGAACCTGGAACTTATACACAATTTCATATCATTTTACTTAGGATATTTACTAGTAGTTTATTTTTACTATAGGGTAGTTTTATATTTTATCACAAGTTTATATTATGTACTAGGATTATTTCATTTGTCTATCAAAGCCCCATTTAAGCTGGTATACCAAGTCTTTGAAACCCCCCTACCGGTAGGTGGTTTTTGTAACCATCCAAATTTTGACATGAATCCATCAATAGATATATCCCACATGATTCAAACATCATAAAACTACTTTATGGGATATTTACAAGTAGGTATAAGCATTCATTTTGATTATGGATGACAATTTTCAAAAGAAAACCCAGTAGGGGTTTTTGGTAAAAAATATGCTTTTGAAAATTACTTTTGTCGGTTAAGAGCTATCTTAAGTGTTCTTGTGTCATTATTTTACTTTCTATGCTAGCTAATTATGATTAGATCCTTGGAGCTGTGATTTAAGAATTGATGTTGTATGGTGTTAACAAATTTGCCACTTTCTACAAGTTTTTAGGGTTTTGAGGCTAAAATAAGCAAAAAAAATTTTTGAAAGTAGAAAGGGTTCATTTTGCCCTATAATAACACTATAACTAACTCTTTGTCATTTTGTCTTATTTATCACGTGGTTGCTGTTTTTAATGATTTTTTGAAATTTCGACATGGAAAAAAAGTTTTTTGGAAATAACTTTCGAACTTTTTCAAATTTAATGTATGATAGCTCCAAATTCAAGTTGAATCATTCTCTATACAATAAAAAAAGAATGAACAAAAAATTTAAATCCTGAAGCTCACAATATCTTGACAAAGTTGTATACTTTTTTTTGGTGCACCCGGTATATTCTTGAAGATAACATTTAAGATATGCTTCAGCAAGATATGAGTTTTGTTGAAAGTTCCACACCTGTTTATTCAAAGTTTCAATATGACAGTGACTTAGCTAATTGCAATAAACAATTATTGAGAACTTGAGACAACTACTTTGTCAAGGAAGAAAAAGCAGTGTGAAATTAGCTGAGTTTTTAAAACTTTGTTTCATGATGTTCAATAAAAAGTTTGACGATATTTTATTCATGGAAAACTTAGCTTCTGATTTGAAATTTCCAAATCGATTTGAGCTGATAGACTTTATCAATAACCACAGAACAACAACTAATACGGTAAAACGTGGCAGACCTACGAGTTCTGGTGTAGAGAGGCAAGCTGTGTATAACTTTTGGAAAGAGCACAGTAATTTGAGCAATGACAGAAAGAATGCCACGTCATGTTGTTAAAATTAAACCTGACAAACGAGATCATGCAGTATCTGATTTGCATGATGACAAAGAGCAAGACGTGCTGGTCGAGACCAGAAAAATAGTAGAGCTACCCGAATTTACAAAGGAAATGACATGTGATAAAATACCTTTGTTTATGAATTCTTCTTCCATCCAAGAAATCCCGATTATGGAGCGACAGTATATCAAAACCTTTGGGAAGTTGGGACCTTGTTGCTTTAAATCATACAATAGCCAATCCAAACAATCTATAGATTTAGTTTCAAGGCGAACAATGTGCAGACTCAAGTTCTCCTTGTTGACCAATTCTGAGATTATTTTCACATTTGTCGATAAGTTGCAACTTGCCATAATGAATTTTGTAATGTCAAGATCAACATTGGTTGATTAATTCGACAGACATACAGTAGTTCGTTTATTTTTGAGAAGCTTGCACGAAAGGCAGTTTTTTTTACCGAATGCTTCACCCCATGTCACTTTGTGTGCTTCATCAACCACTAAGCAAACTGTATTTTTAACAAAAAAAAAAGATGTCCGTAACATATCCCTCCAACGTTTTTGTTCAACAAAAGCCTCTGAAGTGCCAATAATGACATTGTACTCTCCTTTTGAGATGTTTTTGTACTTTTGCGAGTCTGATGCAACAGCTTTAAGTTTATATTCAGTGTGTTCATTACTGGATTTCACAGTTGATCCAATGAGGCTTAATATTGGTGAGATTACAATACTGTGGGTTTGATTATATCTAGTTGGAATTTTTGGAAAACTAGAGGCAACAATTGAAAAATGACGCTCTTGCCATGATTTGTAGGTAAGATACATAGAGCATCTTTTCTTTCAGAATATTGTCAATTCCCTCTAGCTGTTTTTTTTCGAATTTGGAAACCTGTAATGCTGGAACAGTACTCTTGTAAGGGGCCAAGTGATGACAACAAATAACAAAAATTATTTTGCAATCTTAAGGGAATGTTTTTTTGTTTATGTCTGCACTTGTCAAACAAAATCTGAGACATGTATGTGTATATAATCTAGTTTTTTCAGTAGGATACCAGCATAAAATCTCAGAATATCTTTGTTTTGATTCAAATTCCTATCGGAAGAGAAAATGTTTTACAGTAAACTCTTCACAATAGGCTTTAAACATTTACATATTTGTAATTTACAAGGCTAAATCTTAGAATAACCTTAGCTGGAACATTCCTGTCCACTTTCTAAAATATAGTGTTCAAATTTTGATAAATTAGTAAATTTAAATTTTCTCAATTTAGGTAAAAAGATTTCCATGTGAATAGACTTTCTTCTATGTTATACTTTTTAGTAATAATAGCATAATAATATTGTTTATTAAATGATTGATGTATTCATCTTGTTTTTCAACACAAATTTGGTCTTCATCTCCTTTAGTCTAGATTTATGACACTCTTTTTGGATTTTTTTTTTTCAATAACATAATGACAATATACTTAATTTTTCAAATGTAGCATTAGCCTATTACAATCAAATAACTCCGGAGGCTTTCCCGGAACGCTATAAAACAAATCTAGGTTGCCCTATCTTTTTTTTTTATATAATATAAATAAATCACTGACATCAATTAGTCATAGAAAATTTTCAAAATTATTGACGAATATTTGTCAATGCCTCAGTGACACCGACATCATAGATCGCCGAAGAAAAGTTCTGTGTGGTTCTACTACCACGAAAACACGTATGTATTGCTCTAATGAGCATAAAGTTCAGTTTGCGAAAAAACCACGAAACAGTCTCTGAATATCGTGATCGTTCTTTGTTTGAAATCATATCTGAGAGTCTCTTAATAAATTTTTGACATTCTCGACCAGTTTCACCGGTTGCTGCAAATACGAGGGGAGTGAATGAGCCGTGCTAAATTTGAAGAACTCGTTCGTTGTACTCTCGTTTTTTATCATTTTCGTTTACGACGTAACTTCGCGTCGGATCTTGAGTGGCGTACCTCTTCGCTAATGGGTTGAAAACCCTTACATCAAAAAATGCTTTCTGGCCGGTCACCCAAAATCCTCTTGCTGATACATCGAGTCTGGCTTCACGAGATGTGTTGGCAGATTTCGGTAGAAGTTGAGTACCTACTAACGGCTGTAGGGTTGGTTCTTTTTGGACATCTCGGCAAACCTTTGATAGCTGGTTTGCTATGAAGTCGCGGATCTCGCTGTGCCTCATTGATGCGAAACCCTTTTTTTTGCACGTCAGGGCATGTTCGAGCGAGAACGGAGTTCCACATTCGCAATGAGAAGGTGTACGTTGTAATGCCCACCCGTAACGGATTCGGATTAAGTCAACGAAACATTGCTTGTTGAGAGTGTATCCTTCGTTTTGAACAGGCAAAGTCGTGAGCCATGCTGAGGCTCCGTGTTGTCGATTGAGCTCCATCAGCTGGACTTGATTTCTTTGGAGGGTCGTTGTGAGGTGAAGAACGATGTTGCTATTTCGTTCTCTCTTTTCTTTCTTGATTTCGTTTTTCTTTGTAGGCAGTCGAGGATCAAGTTTATATGCGTATTCTTGGCTTATGATTGTATCGGATAGATTGGATGTGATGAGTTTGGAGTTCTTATATTCATGCTGGCACAGTTCACTGAAGATCGGAATCGCAAGACCCCCATCTCTCGCTGACAACGATAGCAGTAATATCTCTTCCTCGTTGACTGAAATGCCACCAGTGATTGCTGGAA
Source organism: Clytia hemisphaerica (assembly GCF_902728285.1). Taxonomy (NCBI): domain Eukaryota; kingdom Metazoa; phylum Cnidaria; class Hydrozoa; order Leptothecata; family Clytiidae; genus Clytia; species Clytia hemisphaerica. The sequence goes on from NW_027104466.1 coordinate 162,579, forward strand.
TGAATTTTGTTGTGATTATGTTGTCCAGCGGAACCATGTTATCAGATATGTCTGGTATTGTTCTCATCAAGAATGTAAGCTTGCTTTTGAATCCACTTACAAAACAGGCGTATGCACATTGTGGTTCTATGAGAGCTATTTTCGAAAGTATAAGGAGCTCATCACATAGAGTTTTGATCTTTTCGTCAACGTATGTATCTCGGAATGAATTTGGCCCGAGAGCAGCACCAAGGTGACGTTTGCCTTCTGTAGTGATGTTGATGTTGGTACCACGAAATTCGACTTCAGCTTTCGAGCGTTGACCTGGTTTGACGATCAGCCAAGATTTCTTTTCTTCGGGATAGTATCCGAACAATGGACCGAGTCTGCACAGATTATTCCACCAACATCTGATACCACTGATCTTGCCTGCAGCAGAAAAATCGTCAGCGTAGGCTTCAGCTTTCGTTTGATCCAGGTGGCTCTCTGACGTTGCTAAAATATAGTGTTCAAATTTTGATAAATTAGTAAATTTAAATTTTCTCAATTTAGGTAAAAAGATTTCCATGTGAATAGACTTTCTTCTATGTTATACTTTTTAGTAATAATAGCATAATAATATTGTTTATTAAATGATTGATGTATTCATCTTGTTTCTCAACACAAATTTGGTCTTCATCTCCTTTAGTCTAGATTTATGACACTCTTTTTGGATTGGGTGTTTGAACATGTTTTAACTTTTAGGGTAATTGAACCCTTTTCTTATTTTCATATTATCGTTAATTGGATTAATTTTGGTGGGGATTTATTACTAATTTTGCGGCTTTTTTTAGCACAAAAATTTACTATTCGCTAGAATATTTGCATAATTCCAGCCTTTTCCAAAAATAATATCTTTATTTCTTTCCAATCAAATTCCTGCCAAATTTTAAGAAATTTCATGCTTTACCACACAGTAAATCCCTGTCAAAATTAAATAATGAAATAAAAACACACTAAAAATAATCCAATGTTATTGAATTACTATCGTTCATTATATATGCTTTCAACGTAAGAAGACTTGTGGTTGACCTTCAATAATTGAGCATACACGTAACATTTTTAAAAGTATCTTTAAACACTGTACAATAACAATGGCATTTTAGGAGTTAAATCTTGCTTCTTTGTGATATCAATCTTTAGTCATTCTTTGTAGTTTATGACTAGTTCTAATGACAGGAAAAGATTTTTTATTTCTAAAAAAGATCTGTACACTTTTCACTTAGATCACAATACTTGTACGTAAGTCATTAGTTTCGAGGACAGGTGTTTTTGGTGATTGTGCAGCTGAAGTTGGTGTTTTTGGTGATTGTGCAGCTGGAGTTGGCGGTTCTGGTGAATTTGCAGCAGGGATTGGTAGTTCTAGTGAATGTGCAGGAGAGATTGGTGGTTTTGGTTAATGTTCAGCAGGAGTTGGTGGTTTAGGTGAATGTGCATCAGAATTTTGTGGTTTTGGGGTTAATGGTTCTGGTGATTATAATGGTGGAGTTAATAGTTCTGGTGAATGTGATGAAGGAGTTGGTCTTTCTGGTGAATGGCAGGCAGGAGTTGATGATTCTGGTGAATATGATGGTGGAGGTAATGGTACTGGTGAATGTGATGGTGGAGTTGATGGTTCTGTTGAATGCAATGTTGGAGTTTGAGTTACTGATGAAGTTGGAGTTACTAGTGAATTTGATAGTGGATTTGGTAGTTCTGGTGCATATGATTGTGGAGCAGGAGTTTGAGTTTCTTGTGGATGTAATGGTGGAGCTTAATGTTCACATATGCCAACCTTAAAGTTTGGAAACAAGACGATCTCCCAACCACCACACACCTTGTAAACAACGAACATCAAGTTGAGCTTTAAAATTTCTATCCTAGCTCAGAAACAAGTTGTTCTAGGAAAACCCAAGTGAGATATGCTTATTATTCCATTCATTTGATAGTAATAGCCCAAAATGTTACTATCGGTGTCCCACGGGGATCTTGTTTTAAAAACAAGTTACAGATTTATGTTATTCATGACTCAAACTCAAGAGTGACATTAAAATTAAGAATAAGTGTACCCATGAAAGTGTTCTCGGTTGAAATATACACGTTTTAAGCTCTTCTAGTTTACCGCAAGGTCATATTTATACTTAAATCAAACCCCCGGAAAGTGCAACAAAAATTCAACATGGTAAGCTCCGAGGTAAAGTGTGAGAGGGGTTTCCCATCAACAACAAATCCGATTGGCGCAGAGTCCGGAACAAAAATTTCAAGCGTTTTAATTGGCTTTTGAAAATGAAAATCACTATTGATTGGCTCCTGACTAAAAATGGTGCTCCTCTGACAGCCCAATATGTCCAGCAACACGGTCAATATTCGACCTTCAATTTTCAAAGCTTAAATGTGAAACGAGAGGGAAGTATAACATTTTCGTTTTTTGTCTGTTTTTCGCATTGTAAAGCTAGCTGTCAGCTTCACCAACATGTCGCTGGGAGCAATAGGTTTCCATGAAGGTTGGCTTGAAGATGGTTTCCCTGATTTAACTTTTCACTGATGTAATTTATGAGTTGTATTAGAAATTGGGAGGGAAAAGACAACAGTAAGTAAGTAATAGTTTATTTCATGTTGACGAAAAGGTAGCAACAAAGGCTAATAAAAGTCAACGCTACTTTACAATTAAAAAAGACTAATGTTTTGTTGACAGCTCATCGTCGCTGCTACTGAGGCTAGATATTGACAGCTTTTGGTTGGCAAAGTTTTTGTTTGTTTTTATCAAGTGAAGGTCTGAAGGTCTGGGACTTCCTCTCACACGCCAAATGAAATCACCATCACTTTCGGAGTTCCATTTTTTAGCTTTTTCGCACATCTCTTTGATTTTTCTTCTTTCATTGATGGTGAAATCGTCAGTGATGCTTAGATGATATCCAAACTTTTTTAAGGCTTTAAGGTTGCTCATGATTCTTTCTTTTTCTTCTTCACTTTGCAAGGTCACCTTTATCGGACGATTTTTCTTCGATTTTTCATGTTCGAACCCAATACGATGTTGATGCGTTGGTTTGATGTCGCGGATGCCGATATCTTTGAGCAGATCCTCAATTTCCTTTTTGTCCTCTTCTTGATCTTCTTCTTTTGTGTCTTCAGCTTGTTCACAGAGTCCATGAATTATGATGTTTTTTCTTCTTGATTCGATGTCTCGTTTTTCTCTCCTCTCCTCTTCTTTTTGTTCCGCAACAACAGATTTAAGATTTTCCTTGTGTGCTTTGGTTATATCAGCATAGGTTTTACGGGATGACTCTTTCATAAAATCTTTTGTCTGTTGTATCTCTTCTTTTATCATTTTCCTTGTTTTGGCTTCTAGGTCGCTCATCTTTTGTGTTAGCATTGTTTCGATGTCGTTGTTGATGACTTCTCGGTTTTTGGTCAGTTGTTTTTTGAGTTTTTTGATTTCGTCGTCTTTTTTAGCAATCTGCTCTTGCATCATATGGTACTTGTTTTCTCCGATTTTACCCCGGGGGGGGGGTACTAGGGCAAGATGGGTTACGGGGATGCTCCGCTGGTCAGGGTACCTTTTTTAACCTTCACGAGTCCCAGGTAGGGTCGCAAAAACACCAAAATAGAAAAATCAGTCCCTCGTAGGGTGCCTTTTTTTGGAAAATTTGGGAAAAAAGTAGAAAATTTGAGAAAATTTTGGAATTTCAGTCCCATTCAGGGTCACTTTTTCGCAAATTTCGAGTCCCACGTAGGGTCCATTTTTGGAACCTCAGCGGAGCACCCCCGTCGGTCGACAAGGGTAGTACCCCCCCCCCGGGGATTTTACTTCTTAAGGATCTCGTTATTCGCACACAATTGTGACATACATATTGATTATTGTACGTGTTAGCGAATATTTGCAGTTGGTAAAGTGGCAAATGTGTGCATTCGTAATGTACCATACGTTGGCAGCTACGGCATTTGAGTCGATTTTGATCTTCATCATCAATACACGTAACAAGGGTGCATGTTGCAGTTGTGTTTGCTGCTTCAATTGGTGGGTCTTGGGTGTTTTTATCGCGATTTTTGTTCATATTTAGCGAATTTCGATGCTTCTTTGAGTTTCCACCATTTTTTTGAAAGCGACGCAGAACACGTCTTGACTATTTGACGTCAAATAAAAAACGATCCTGAACAACTCAGGCAAAGTCTTTCGAAAAACTCTTTGTTATGCTTAGAAGTATTACTCGGGGAATCTTTTTTCTTAACCCAAATGAAGAACAAAAAATGCGACCTAAAGTCAAAGATTCAAAGATCTAAAATGGGTCCCAAAATCAGAAAAACCCTGTTAGATAGAATGTTTACTACCGAAGATGAATCAATACATACGAGAGACCTTTATCGTGAAGTTTGTGCTAGAAATTATCAACTTTCTACTAAAATTGAAGGTTTCAAAACAGAAAAGATACAATACGATGTTTTAGTGGGAGGGTTTAAAAAAGAAAACATGAATTTAAAAAGAAAGTCGAAGGGCTCAAATGATATGCAAAAAATGAAAAAAATTTCAGACATCTCTAATGATTTGATTACTGAAGTAAAAAAACAGTCAAGTCTGGTACACTTTTATCAAACAGGTTCCCCAAAAGACGGGTAATCAATTTTGCTACGTTACCAATCTTCAAAGGCAAAGACAGGGTTGTTAAAACGCGACAACGTAAAAATTGTGTTCTTGTAATTTGGGATGTAATCAAACTTGTCGGTTCTGACCAAGAGAGTGAATTTGAAAAATTTCTTGCAAGTATAATAATGTTTCGAAAAAACAACTTCATAAAGGCTGCTAAAATAGCTGGATTTAACATTCAAAACAAAATGTCAGTATCAGAGGCTACTGAAATGGTGTCTTTGCTACGCCTCTTCAATAAGAAAATGAGAAAGATCCGTATTATTCTTAAAAATACCAATATTGGGAATTTCATACCTAGTGAAAAAGAATACGTGCAGAGCAAAACAAGAGATTAGCCCACTTAGGAGAGGATCAAGTTGATTTTGGCACCACTGGTTTTAAATTTGGGAAATGCGATGAAAATATTTTCAAGAATAAACCAAATGTCAAAGTTAAAAAGCTAATCCCATTTATTGAATCAGAATATCTTCTTATAAAACAATTTCGTGTAGATAAAGAATTCAATGATAATATTTGGATTAATTTTTCAGGGGATAAAGGTGGTGGCTCTGCCAGATTTCATTTTGAGATTATCAATGATCAGGCATCGGGCTCTCGCAATATAGTACATACATACGGTCTCTTTGAAGCACCAGACAATCCAGAAAATATTTCAAAAATGTTTACTTACAGAGAAGAGATACGTAAAATGCAAAATTCTGAGTTTACTTTGTATGGTAAAAGAGTGGAAGTTTTTCTTGGTGGTGATTATGATTTTCTTAACAAATCACTTGGCCATCAAGGCCAGAGCTCCACTTTCTCTAACTGACTTGTAAACACTAGACCACTTGCGAAGCCATGGGGTACCCCACACAGTAATGATAGTTGCAATATCGAGAAGAGAGATGAAAATGACTATGTACTTAATGAGCAAAGTGCGATTTCATTAATTTTGAATCAATAAAATGTTTTAACTGAAAGAACAACGGAAGAACAAAATATAGTAATATATACAAGGTTAACATAAAGTATAGATATCATCACTGAACATCCCCCCCAGCCGAGGTCACGAGGTTCATTATTTGAAAACGTAGTCTTTGTGCCACTGAGGGGGTTTTCTGTCACGTTTCGGACGTTCTTGAATCTGTTCGTTCGTTGTAGTGTTCCCAGGCTGAACCTGATTTGTTGAATTTGGTTCACCTGCAATGGGTGTACTGTTCATACCCTTGTCACATTCAGTAACTGTTTCTGACGTGTCGTTGGTGGACTGTTGGTTTGAGTCCCCCTGGGCGTCAGAATGGTTGATGGTGGGTTCTGGGTTGACAAAAGTTGGTTGAGCAGTTGGCGTAGGAGTTTGATTAGATTCGCCAAGTGGGTGAACTACTAATGGTATTGGATGTTGAAATGTAGGGTGCGAGTTCACTTTCTTGAGGTGTTTTCGGTTGCGGAGTGTGACTTGATTGGATCCAAGTACACGAATAATGTATTGATCATTGTCTCCAACTTCTACGATCATGCCAGCTTGTGCCATTGACGAGGATACCGACCGGTTTGGTTTTGGATTCTGCAGGTATCCCAATGTGAAGTGGATCCAGTGGCCGAGTTCTTTCGGTGAGGGTATCCATTTGCTTGGCTGACCGATTCAATAGTTCCTCCTCTCTCAATCTCCAAAGGTGTTTCCATGATGGTTTGACTGAATCATGGGTACGAAGTTGGGTTGGCGGTCTGACAGGAAGCACATCACGGAGTGGTCGCCCGAATATCACTTCAGCGGGAGATGTACCAGTTGACGGGTCAGGCGTGTTCTGAATTGAAGGATGGCACGAGTGAATGATTCTGTGTCAATGTTGCCGTTGGGTGCGATGTTGTCTCGAAGGAGCCTCTTCATTGCTTTGACTGCAACTTCGGCTCGACCGTTTGAACGAGGATTGTATGCTGACGATAATCTGTGATGAACACCCCAGCGTTTAAGGAAAATTTTCTGTTTCATTAGCGGTGAATTCTGGTCCTCCATCACTACTTAATTCCTGAGGGACACCGAAGGTTTGCGAAGAAGCGTTTGAGGGCTCGAATTAATCCTTTGGAACCGATTGTGGTTGGGTTGTGTTCGACTTTCGTGATGTGTGGCCAGTTGCTGAATCGGTCGACAATCACGAGGTACCAATGACCATGCAGCTTGAAGTAATCAGATGAGATGGCTTCAAACGGAGATGTCGGGATAACTGGTTCGATGGGTGGTATTAGGATTGCTGGGTGAAATTTCCCAACAGGTGTTGCAGATGTTTCTTGTCGTCTGGATGCTTTGGGAGATACCGGGCCAGAAAACCGATTGCTTTGCTCTTTCTGACATACCGGTTGTGCCTTGGTGTGCAGAATGTAAGCTGGTACAAATTTCTGTTCGAAGGGATGGAGGTATCACTGTTCTGTCACCAAACATAACGACTTGGTCGATTACTGACAATGATTTCGGTATTGCCAGTAAGGTTGAAGTTGGGCTGGCAGTTGTGATGCGTTATTAGGGAATCCATTAGAGATGATGTCGATGAGGATTCTCATGTATGGATCTTCTTTTGTAGCGGACTGAACTCTCTCCCAAGTCACAGCGTGAATTTTATCATGATCTGATCTAATGGAAGCAATTATTGTTTCTTCCATCGAGTCAAATATTGCAGAGATGGTATCTTCCCCGTCAGCAAAACGAACAGCTGGCTTGCGTGATGTAGCGTCGGAAGCAGGGATCATTTTTCTGGGATGTGGAAATATTTTGAATCGCCATGGAAGGGTCCTTTGTTTAAGGCTGAAGATTCTCGGGTTGGTGATTTCGTCAAGTGCTCTATCGGAGAAGATGCTTGTAAGAGGTTTGTGATCGGTTAGGATGACAAGATCATCGCATCCCATGGTGAAAAACTTTGTGTCTTCAAGCGCCCATGCAATTGCTAACGATTTCTCCTTCGATAGGTGCATAATTTTGCCAAGGCTGGCTTAAGAAAACGAGAGCCAGTAATGTCACTTTCCAACCGTCAATACAACAATTAGGTTTTTCGGAAATACAGTTACAGTGTTTTTGATATAGCCAATAACCCATGCCTGTTTTGACCAATCTGGGCTAAGACAGGTTTTCCGTTTTGGATCGAAAATTTGCACGCCTTCTTTGATAGAGTCAATAATTAAAATTTTGGACTGTTCGAAGCTGTTTGCAGTTCATCTGACCATGGAAGGAGTCTTGGGGCTTAGCAAAGGTTTGAACGGTAACATGATCTTTGAAATTTGGCTGTAATGCGACACCTGGTTAATGAGGCCAACCATGAACGAATGTCAGAAATGTTCTTAGGAGTTGGGAATTGTCGAATAGCATCAAGGTACTTATCAAGCGGACGGACCTCATTCTCGGTGATGTGGATCCAGCGAAATCTATTTCTTTTGTGAAAATTGAAATTTGGAGGATTGAGTACGATTCCCTTTTTTCCTGTCAGTTCAAGGTAGTCTATGATGCGCCACCAGTGATCCTTGATTTGATCGTCCCACAAAGCTGTATCATCTACGCATTTCGTTTTTCTGGGTACATCTGTAATGATCTCATCATATCGGTGAGTGTATCCGTCTCCACTAGCAATAAACCCTTGTGGAGCTGCACAGTAACGGTAACGACCGAATTCAGTAATAAAAGTCAAAAAGTGTCTATCTTCACTATCTACTGGTACAGAGTGATAACCGTTCCAAGCATCAGTTACGGTGCGATATGTGCGAGGTGGAATCGAGCGAGCTTGGTGAAACGGGGAAACTGTATGATGAGTGTCTCTGACACAATGTTTGTTCAAGGACTGAAATCAACAACCCGACGAGGGTTACCATCGGGTTTTCTTGTCCATATAGCTCGGTGGCACCAACTATTGGGAGTGTTTGGTTCGACTTTTTCGATGACACCTAGCCGTACATCTTCGTCTAGCTGTTGTTTTACCTTTTCTCGCCAATGAATTGGTACTGAAGCAGGGGTATGGACTGCTGATGGTTCTGCATTAGGGTCTATGGTCAATTTAATTGGTGGGCCAGACATTGTAGGGAGTTTCTGATGGGTGCACTTATTGAAGGTGGAAGATGAATATCTGTCGAGGAGCCATTCTCTCATCTTTGTTACGTTCTCTTCGTTCGGAGCAAATGGAAGTTCCTTAGGACGAGGAGGAGGTTGCTGTCTTGGTTCGCATTTGCATTTCTGTTCAGGTCTAGATGGTTGGGTTGGTAGATCGATTGGTTTGACTGGTGTATCTACGATAGTGTTAATGGATGGAAATGACTTGTTGATGATTTGGAGATTTTCCATTGCTCGTCGACTGAGATAAAATAAATCGGTAGAGTCTGTTATATAAATCATTTCAGCTGTCTCAATACGTTGACCAAAGCTGTCTGTTCCAGAAAGACGTGTAAAGACAGCTCCTTTGATGTCGATACCTTCGTTGTTGGCAGCGCGCATTTTACGTTTAACAGGTACAATGTCACTTTCACGAAATCCACATTTTTTGAATGTTTTCATTCCCATTAGTGATGATTGCGCACCAGTGTCGGTTATTGCGGTGACACTGGTTGATTTAACGTGTCTGTAGGGAATGTTCATATGCTCATAATCCGACTTGTTGGTGTGGATTTTGAGCTTAATCGATGGTTGAGGTTTGGACTCGGCAACCATCCAACCATAACTGCCATCAAACACGTAGTGGTCCATCGGCTGTAATTGTTTACGTTTGGAGTGTTTCGCCTGGCGTTGAATGCTTGTTGCAAAGGAAATGGTTGAAATTGTATCGAAGAGCGCACTGGCTGCATCTTTGGGGGCACGTTCTCGTTTTTCCAGCAATCAACACATAAATGAAATTCTTTTAACACTTTAGACGGTCCCTTTCGACGTAGTTTGAATTTCTGAATAGTTTTCTTGCAAGACTTACAGTTTGTTTTTATCGAGAGTCTACTGTATGTCTCTAGGGTGAGAATCATTGTTGATTGCGCTGTTTTGTAGATTTGGTGTTGATATTATTGCTCGTGATGCAATTTCTTTGTTTTCAATGGTGGCTATGGTGTCGCTCAGTGACTTGGTGTCAAGGTCTGGGAAACCAAGTACTTCTTTCTTGATATCCTCATCAGCTATTCCAGAGATGACGACATACTTAACCATCTCATCAGTGTAGTCGACAGAGTGGTTATAGTTTGAACAGTCCTTATTGAAAGCACATGTTTGTGCTTTTCCTTTAACTTTTGCAGCAAATGATCTGATAGGTTGTCCATGATCCTGGTGGAGTGCAAGAAGTTCAGCGCGACGAACGCTAGCAGCAATTGAAATAACGGCGAGTCTTTTAATTGCATCTAATAAGTCTGCTTCCGTTGTGGCAGCAATATCCTTTACATCCTTAAACAGTTCAGTTTCTAAGTCAGGGTCACAACACTGCCATAAATGTGTGGTGATTTGGGTTGCCGGAATATCCGTTCCATTTTTAAATAAGTTCCACTTTTTAACGAAAGTATTCCAATCCTCCTCGGTTGTGTCCTTTGAGATGGTCGGCCGGGCGATTTTGGGGGGTTTTTGTTTTGTTGGTTGTGGAGCACAGTGTTGAGTGATAGCAGCTGCGTGTGTGTGAGTTAAAGCATGCAGGTTGAGCTGAGCTGCCGCAAGCATTGGTTCCGTACCGTCTGGAATCTCATAGGTGCAATCTGGAATCGGGCAAGTGATGGCTGGCATCTTTCCGAAATGATCCAGGATAAACGTCCAAATTAGTGATGTGCCAAGTTAAAACATGAGCAAAGTGCGATTTCATTAATTTTGAATCAATAAAATGTTTTAACTGAAAGAACAAAGGAAGAACAAAATATAGTAATATATACAAGGTTAACATAAAGTATAGATATCATCACTGAACACTTAACTTTTCTGAAAACTTACAAGATGACCGAAATTCTGAAAACAGACGTAAAAACGGTCATGGTCATAATTCTGTCGTTGGGTCAATGATATTTCCACTAGAAGATTTAAAAAATTTAGTACCTGCAATATTGCACATTCATTTAGGTATCGTTCTCGAGCTATTTGAATCACTAGAGCAAAAGTGTGTTGACATAGACAATAAAGAACAAGCACATATAAAGTGCAAAAAAAAAAGAAAAAGCTAAAGTTAAAATTGAGATAAAAAAAATTGACTAAAAATTTAATAAAAATTCAAAAGAGCATGATAATAGTATCCTCTTTTGTAATTGATTTAAAACATTTATCTGACAGATTTGAATTGGTAAAATGTGATACAACAAAGGAAAAATTGAACACAAGAGGTTTTAAGTGAATTGAATTCCAAAAAGTATCAAGAAACAAAACTCATGGGACCTTTGGAAAAAAAAAACTTTTGAGTGCCTTGCACGAATTGCATGTTAAAAGAGAAGCCTATCATGGTAATGTCTTTGTAGGCAATCATTGTAAAATAATTCTCACAGATTATGAGGTGTTGTGTAATGTACTTGATGGTTCAGTAGAAAAGGTCAAATTCAAAGAAATATTCAAGCTCTTTTCGGAACCAAGGAATCTTTTGTTTGCAAAACGATTTTTATTAGACAAAGAGATTGAAAATGTTATTTTTATGTGTGAAAAATTTTGTAAAAATATCCAGTTTTATTTCCAGATAAAAATATAAAGCCAAAAAATGCTTTTCTACTCAATTGATGTGCCCAACTTTATTAAAACACATAAAACTTTAGGTCTTCTCTCTGAAGAAGAAGGAGAGTCCCTCCATGCTGCTTTCAACATGGAGAACCGGCAACTTTACAGTGTTAGAAATGGAGGGCATAGAATGTTTTTAGGGCTAAAAAGACATACGTCAGTGTTTCTTACACTTTTGGCAAAAACGTGAACATTTGGGCACTTTTTTGAAACCAAATTTTAGAGAGCAAGTTTTCGTTCAAATTTAGTGGTTCTATTGGAGAGAGAAAAGATTGAAGATTCCATTCCTTTTTAAATGAACTATATAGCGGTATTGTACTAAAAGTAACGATCTTTCAAAGTTTGGAGCAGTTAATCATAAATTTATTCCATTGGGAAATGGAAGAAATATTCCATCAGTAATAACTAATTCAGTTTTTAAGCTTTTGGACTGAAATTTGGCAGGCAGAAAGAAGCCTTTACGCGTTCACAATCCATAAAAGGAAGGAATATTCCCTTTAGAGCAATTCTGGAAGAGTTTTTCCACTTTTCGTTGGATAAATCACTAACTTCATTCAGAATTTTAATGGGTAATATTTGAGGAATTATGTTCAAGCAAGCATTTGTTCAATCTCAAGCATCCCTAGAATTGAAAAGTTAACATTTTTTTGGAAATGGAGCATGCAGGGATTCCATATTTCACTTTTTGCATAACCCCTTATCATGGTACTCTCTTTTTATTAGTTTGGTAGAAAAGGTCTCAAGTATCATTTTGTAAAGAATAATTTCGCACCTCCTGATAGTAAAAAGCCTGCTTTATCCGTAGGGCAAGATTTAAATTCATTTGGGGCTCTCTAGAATGAGATATTCCAAATTTACAAAAAATCATATATGTCACGGAAGGAGGAATGATTCATCCTAAATGACTTGCTACATTTGAATACTTTCATCAAATCCTTACAAAGAGAAGGATTAGAGAAGTTTAGATAATCACTTGATAAAGCGTTACTTGTGATAGAGAGCCTTCTAAGATTGATATATTCCTAACTGGTTTTTGTGTTAAAAAATACGAAATAAATTACCCAGAAGCATCTTTACTATCATGTCAAGCAATTAGCCATAATCTGAGCTTTGAATCTCATTCAAAAGTGCTCCTTTTTACAGACTTGTTTCATATTATGACAAAGAAACTTTTCATCGAAAGTATTTGTAGTTTAGAGCGTGCAAATATTATTTATTCCATGAAACTTTTGAAAAATGGCAGAAACTATATTTTTTTTTTTTGTCGGAATTCGAAATATTACAATGCTTGCTTGGGTAACTGGTAGACTTCGACTTATAATGTATTTTTAATTATTTAATCTAATCGAGCACTCCAGAATGAGAATGCTCGAATTCCAGTAAGTGTTAGCCTCGAAGAATCCATTAGCATCATTTTAAATAAGTAAAGAAAATTGTTTACAATCAAAGCGCGCCCAAAAAGATTGAAGTCAATGCATTGCCTTTGGAATTCTTTTATAAAGAAGTCATTCCATTGTAGCTTCGAATGTTTTGATTTGTTTTCAAATCATTGCTAAAGCTGGGAGCAAACCGTCAAACATTGTTCTTCAAACATCGTGACGTTTCATGTTTGAAATCGATATTTGACGGTTTGCGGAGTCAAAAATCGTATCTTTTCAACAAAAATATCAAAAAATATGTTTGAAACAATGTTTGAGCAAGTTCGCAATTCTTTCAAACATTCAACTCGGGGTTTCACTAGAAGGAAGACATTGCATTGCTAATCGAACATTGAATATGATTTCGAACGCGTGATTTGAAAAATAAACAAAAGAAAGAAGCCGTTGTAATGCAACAAAATAAATGTTTGAGACAATGTTGGAAAATGCCGCGCAAACCATTCAACAAGAAAGTTCAAATGTTTGAAGAACCATGTTCGATGGTTTGCTCCCAGCTTAAGAGTGTAGTTGGAACACGTTGGAACCAAAGGAGCAGAATAGGATTTATTTATTTTCGAAATGCGTTTTGCTTGCCGTGGAGCTGATTGCAATAAAGATTTTTCAACAAAGTTCAACCGGAATAAGCATGAAAAGGTTACAAAACATAATCACCAAAATGAGAGATTACTTGCTGAAATTCCATACGATGACAAAAGGAAAGTTTTCTATTGCCCTACCATCGGATGTACAACAACCTCCACATACAAACACAACATTCTAAAACATTTGAAGTCTTGCTCTAATGTTTGCTTTAATGTAAATCTGAACAAAAACATCGTGCAGACAACAAGGTATGCCCTTATTGTAACAAGGAATTTACTAAAAAAGCAACCGTGACTGTCACGTTAAAACCGTACATGTCGGTCTTGATGACGAAACGAACGCGAGTTTTTCAGACAATGAGGAGCCTGTAAGTATGGTTCTGGATGTGTCAACCGTCATAACTCCAAACTGAAGATCAACATCAATGTTATATTCCAATGAAGAGCCTTCTACTAGCACTCCATGGATCAACCACCAGGAGGTAGTCACACCGTCAGACAATGAAGTTACGTCACTCGACCACGGAAACACACCCTCCCATCCGGAACCCATACCTCCCCAGCAGGAAATCGTACCGCCTTATCATTTACCCACAATATCTAATCAGGAAGTCACATCGCCGCAACAGGAAGCCTCACCGCCCAGGGAGACTGAATCACCTACATTATCCCTCGCCTACCTTAAATCACCTGTTCAAGCCCAAATGTCATTCCCTGTCTTCACTTCGAAAGTTTCGCGTTTGGAAACTGTCATAAGAAACATTAACGCTCAACTTGATTACACAAGTAAAGCTAACGCGTGCGTAATAACTTACATTAAGAAACTACTCAAAGATAACAGAAGGGAAGCATAGAGCTTACGTAGACAATGTGTCATCTGTGTTCCCGAATTGGGCAAGGTAGGTAACTACGAAGGGGTATTCATAGATCTCAATTTTTCCCAAAATTTGAACCTCCGACCAATAGACGGAGCCCAATCAGCTCATTTTTCTGGGAAACAGTTCACTTTACATTGCTCAATTGTCGATCCTTCTCCGTGCCGCTATAACTACCACCTTAGCAATGACACTAAACACGACCCTATATTTGTTGATTTTGTTCTTCGAGATCTTATTGAAAGAAATGGTATCAGAAATCAGAGAGGAATTGGCCTACGAAATAATAAAAAGTATGTCCTAGGAAAATCATAGCGCTACACATGAAAAAGAAATTCAAGTAAAAAAAAAATCAGACAAATAAACTCTATACATTAGCAATCAATCCATTCCATTTCATTCAATCCAAGGCATAATAAAACCAATTACTTTTCTCAATTTCACACTTTTTCAAACATTTGAAAATACCCCGACCATAAGTGAACTCAGGGGCTCCTTTTGGCCTTTTGGAACAGACCCAAGACGACAACATTTTACGAGGTAAATGATCATATTTCATACGTGTAACGTGGCCAAGCCATCGGCTGCCGTTTGTAAAAATAACTATCTATCGATAAAAGGTTTAACTTATTCAATAACTCATCATTAGTTAAACGAAACTCAAAAACATGTTTCATTGTAACACCACACATCGATCGAACACATCGTCGGTGGAATACGCGTAGAAGATTAAACAATTTTTCAGTTAGACACCACGATTCAGATCCGTATAAGAGGATTGGTAAGATAAGCCCTTCGTAAACAGAACTTTTGACGGATAGAGATATGTGTCAGTTGGACAGGACACTCTTACGTAAAGCTCCGAATGCGTTACTAGCCTTACGTATTCTATTATTTACATCCGCTTCATCAGTACAGTTCCTCGAGAGTATTGTGCCAAGGTAGCAAAACTGATCGACGATCGGTAAGAAACAGTCGTCATCTAGGCGGATGGGCTCAAGATTTGTGTTATCAAAAGATTCAGGGGTTGTGTAGAGCGTCCTTGGTGCTCCAACAAAAAGAATTTCAGTTTTCGAAGGCTTGTTTGGGTTTCGTACATCGCCGACATGCACTTCCATTCCAAACCTCTGAAAATGCTTTATGAGCAACGGACAGAAGGTTTCAACATCATCTCTGGATTCGAATAATACTGCTGTATCGTCAGCATATTCAGAATCGTCGAATGGGAAATCATCCCCTTTGGTGGTAGGTTTTCTCCCTGTCAGAACAAATTCATTTTTGGTACGGAAAACACATAACGGACGGTCAACGCTTCTTCTCCAGGTAATCATTACGGCGGCAATGAAAAAGGTGAACAGAACGGGACCGAGAATATCACCTTGTTTGACACCTATTACACAGTTCAGGTTATGGGTTATGTCGTCAACTGTAAATTTGACATTAATGTTATTGTGAAGAGATCTTATGATAGAAACGAGTTTGAACGGAACTCCAAAACGATCAAGGATACGCCATAGTAAATCTCTAGGCACTCTGTCAATAGCTTTCACCAGGTCTAAAAACAAAACCCATGTTTCCTTGCTATGTTCTCTCCTTTTTTTTGAGTGCGAGCTTGACGGCAAAGACTGCGTCGCAACAGCCTCTACCAGAACGAAATCCACACTGGGCCTCATGGTCGAGGCTTTCCATTATTGGTTGAAGACGCGAGTGAATAATTTTAGCAGAAATCTTGTATACAGTCTCAAGCAACATTATACCTCTGTAATTACCAGGATTGGAAAGATCTCCTTTCTTCGGTAATACACCAGTCTCCCATTGTTTAGGAGGTAATTCATTTTCCCAAAAGTCAACAAGAATGTTTTTCAGGATGGAGAAGGTAGCGTTGTCGTAGGTAAGGGCTTTTATAATTTGAGGAGAGAGTCCTGATTCGCCTGGAGAATTATTTTTCAAGTGATTTGTGGCTTTGCGAATCTCCTCGTCACAGGGGGTATGACAGACGTCGGTAAGCGTGGCTTTCTGCTCAGGCAAATCGATAACAGTTTTATCAAATACTGGGGTACGACCAAAGAGTTGTTCAAAATGGGTCCTGAAAACTTCAGCGTTATCAGCGGAAGTTGAGCATTTAGATCCGTCAACTTTTTTCATCATTTTTTCCTGTGGCGGTTTGGGTTTAACGAGACCCTTTTGAAGTGTTTTTACTTTGTCCCAACAAACTTTGGTTCCTCCATTGGAGGCATCTTTATCATGAATGCCTTGGCAAATATTCTTAATCCATTCATTTTTGGCACAGTTAATGGCGGATTTCAGAGCCTTACGACAGCTCTTCAAGCGTTTCGTAGTGGATCTTGTAGGTCGGTTTATTTGGGAAGAAATTGCAGAGTTTCTAGCGTCTATCAATCTTGTCAACTCGTGGGCGTTCGACAGGAACCATCCGGGTTTGTTGCGGGCTTTCTTTGGTAACTCTGTGTTAGCTGCTTTGAAGATCGCACACTCCAAACGATTGTAGCTATTCCCGTCGGTTTCGTTTTGAAAAGAAGCAAAAGTACTTGCACAGAAACTGTTTCGAATTTGGGGGTTGTTAAGAGCGTCGGTATCAAGAGGGAGCATCTTTAGTCGAGGAGTACAAATTTTCTTTTTGTAAGGAGAGAAGAGTCGAATCTTGCCTTTGACAGCACAATGATCACTGTCAATGAGGGGTTTGGTTGAGAAAGCATCGGTAAATCTTTTAGAGTCACTTTTCTGACAAATAATATGGTCTATTTGGTGTGGTAGTTTCGACCTGGGATGTGACCAAGTTGCATACTTCTTCTTTCTGAAGTATGTAGTCAATGCAATCAGTCCGTTTATTTCAAGAAACAAATTGAAACGTATACCTGAACGATTCCGATGAGGAAGACCAAATTTACCGATAGAGATGGTGTTGGAGTCCTTGTTATTTAGTACAGTGCCCATACTGGAGTTTGTGTCGCATCCGAGTATTAAAACATCATTTTTGCGTTTTCGTTTGATACAGAGTTCGAGGCGCTCTAGAAAATCATCCCATACATGTTGTTTGGCGTTTCCGACAGGTGCGTATGCAGTTACTAGGTAAACTCCAACGTCATTATTAGATTCGTCCTTTAAAAGTAAACGAATAGCCATTACTCTCGCACCAAAGTCATTACACATTTCGTAACCAGCTGCTTTCCAAGCATTAGTAGCAAGTGGGCTCAACATGAACCCGACACCTTGTTCTCCGCGGCGGGAACGTTTCGAATCAAGGCCAGTGCCGAGAAAATAATAACCATTTAGCTCAAGTTTGGAGAAACCAGTTCTCCAAGTCTCTTGAATACATGTAGCAAAAATATTTCTTTCTCTCATAGAAGTAATCAGTTCATTAATATTATCGTTCTGTTTTAAGCTTCTGGCATTTTGAGTTGCAAATGTTAGAGTTCGTTTCTTCGCTTTTATTCCAGACATAACAAGTGGGTCGTTTGCGACACACTTGAGAGTATTATAACGTCTTCCCGATTGACTCTGGCTGGTGAACCATCATTTGGGTTGAACAACTCACATCTGGCTCTAGTGATCACATCTTGCTATTTCTTATCTTTTTGTTCTTTTCTTTTTTTTGCTGAAAGAACAAAAAGGTGGCCGTGCCCAAGGGCATACATGCAGATGATGTCGCCTTAAAGCGTTTCAAAGACGGTAAGGAAGATTCATTGGGAATTGAGGACTGTATGAAACAACATATTTTTGTCTTTCAAACAAACAAAGATGTGCTAATGAAAGAGTATTTGTGTTATTGCAGTTTTTATCTAGAGTTCAAATTTGATAGATGTCCTGGTACCTCAAACGTTGACCAGGGAGAAGCTGAAGAGAATTACGAGTTCGTAGAAGAAGACGCAGTGCAGACCGAATACCAGATTTTCGATTTTGTTGATATTCCGTCTTACGCAACGGTACTCACTGGTGTGAATGCAGAGTCTCTTTACTTCTTAAAATTAAAAGAGAAATGAGTCTGCGAGTCTATCGTAAACAGGGATGTCATTATAACCCCTGACGAGATCAATGACACGTACGTTGACATCAACGAGAGCATGATGTTAGATATCAATATATACAACACTCTCCTTTGTAAGGCAAACTACTAGTTGTTGGTATAAACGTTGACTTAATTTTTGATTAGAAAGTTGTTAGGAGTTCATTCTTTTCTTTGCATTATTAGAACTAGGTAACCCTTTAAAAACGGAATATTTCATCCTTCTGAGCTCTAGAAATATCTTATTTCTACAATTAATCGAGTTCTTGATACTTATTATGTTTCTAAGCTTTTCAAACTGGGAATAGTCCGAAGAAGCTCAAAGAGGTTACTATGGTTAGGTTTTTCTGATATTTCTTGTTGGAATGTTAATCCTTCTCAGCTCCTTTAGATTATTTCATTAGTATTCATTGTTAAAATTTGTTAACTTTATCTTGATATTTATTATGAGTTCATGCTAAAAACTCTTTCTTTGTTCAATAATCAATGTGGTTAAATGATTTTGCTTCCATATAGTCAAAGTTAAATGGAATTTCAAATACTTACTGACTATGTAAGGGTTGGAATATCATTCTAAAAACTTTCTAGGGTAATCTTGTACGACTCAGCAGATTTTCAACCGAGTTTAGATGGAATAGAACTCAAAATCATTTGATAAAACGTTAAAAATTTATGTTTAGCTTTAACTAACTTTTGTTAGTTAAAACGGAATAAGCAATAAAAAAGTGCTCTTCGCTTGTGTTTTTCGAAATTCAGGGATGAAGGCGTAAGGAAATCGTATTTAGAACTTTGAAATTTGTATATAGCAATTTCAAATGAGAAAAACACAAAATCTCATTTTTTGAGGGGCACCTTTCATCATTTTCCTAAAACTAAATTACTAGTTAATATAGGGAGAAGACATAACTTGGACCCCCCTATATGGACCCCATTATGGACCCCAATATTGACCACATTATGGACCCCCTCAAAAATGGCGGGAAAGCATTTTGATTGATTAAAGAAGCTTTATATTTGACCATCTGATCATTATTTTTGTAAAATAAGTCATTTTGTCAACATAAGGACAATAGAATAATTGATGAGAATTGTATCTCTAAAACTGCGCTTCCCAGTGTTTGCCTCTTGACAATATTTATCTATTTATATCAAAGGCATTTCATTCGGTACAATTAAAATATTTGATGTAAATAAAGCTTGCAGGTATCCCAATTAAGTGCCCTGTCAATATTTTTGTCGAAAAGTGTCACTTTGTCAGGAAAATGACAGGTAACGTCTTTCTCGTGGAAGAAACACGTCCTTTCAAAACTTGAAGTTATGTAATGCTCTGTTCATACGAAAACAAAAATAATAATGAAAGTACTATTTTCATATCTCTAAAACAGCTCTCTTGGAGCATTTAATGTTTTCATTGAATCGCAATCTATATCCATTTGCACCGCCAGCATCCTACTCTTGTCTCCCGAATAGAAGTCCCCCCCCCGCCAATTGTTAAGAGCAAAAAAAATCCATCCCTCTTATTAAGACCCCCCCCCCCGCTAATTAAATTTTTCATTACAGTGTAGATGGACCTTAAACTTGTTAAAATTTTCCTTTTTGTTAGTATTGGTCCTTATTTTACGTGTTCATTTGTTAAAGTTTCACTTTTGTTGTTGAAATTGACATCAGTTAAAAAAAATTATGTCTTCAAATCACCCCCTCCTCTTATTCCATCCACCCCACTTATTAGAATTTAGAAAATTTTCCTACCCCCCTGCTTATTCGGACCCCCCCCCTGCTTATTCGGACCCCCCCCATCTATTCGGGAGACAAGAGTATTGAGCATGAAAAAAACATTTGTTGTAAATTGGTGTATACACCTCTTTTTTTTTTGATAATGTTCTTATTTACATAGCTTAAGTGTCATTTTTGTCAATATTTGGGATTGACGATTTGTCATTGAAATCTTCTAAATAGCATATACATCATTTCCATTGCATATATTATTTTCATGTTATATATAAATTATATGATACGAGCGCGTTACAATTTTTCTGGTCTGTAATTTGTATGATCTGTGCCCTCAACCTTGTTCCCGGCGCATTATCAGCTTTTTGATGCTTACTGATAGCGCTAGATAATACCCTGGCATTGGCTAGTTTTCGAACGCGTAAGATTACGTAATTCAAAACCAAAACGTCAGATTTCATTTGTTCCTGGGTTTGAAACTATTGCATTGCAGTGTAACTTTGTAACGTCAGAATTTTTTATGACATATTGTTTTGAGAAGTTCCTTGCATCAGCCAACTCCAGGGTATTCTCTGGCGTCAATCAGTAACGTAAATAAAGCCTGGGATACACGGGGACGAGGTTGCTGTGCCCTGTGCCTAAGACATGTGTGACCTTATGTTCTAAAACATAATTTCAAAGTTATTTTTGATAATGAAATGATTTTATTTCAAAAAATACAAATAAATAGCCGGTCTATGTAATTAAACATGTGGTAACCATGATACAATTCGACTGCGTGGCGTTGTGATGCAATTTGCAATTTTTGAGGGGGTCCATATTGGGGTCCATATTGGGGTACCAAGTTATGTCTTCTCCCGTTAATATAAGTAGAATAATACAAAGTCAGTTGGATTCGAGATTATCTTTAGAATTCCTGATTTTTCATAGCTCTGGTAATACAGATCAAGCAGTTGCAATTCGAGTTGATACTTTAGAATTCCTGCCAGTTATCTCTCTTCTCGATATTTATAGCTTTATCAGACTTGTCAGGTTCAAGAAGATGTTTTAATTTTTACCTTAGTGATTAATTTTTGCAGTTGTATTCGAGATTATCTTTAAGATTCCTGATTTTTCATAGCTCTTGTAATACAGATCAAGCAGTTGCAATTCGAGTTGATACTTTAGAATTCCTACCAGTTATCTCTCTTTTCAATATTTTTAGCTTTATCAGACTTGTCAGGTTCAAGAAGATGTTTTGAGTTTTACCTTAGTGATTAATTTTTGCAAGCATTTTTTTCTTCAAAATACTTTAATTTTTGTGGGACCTATTTTCGCGAGCACTGAAAATGAAAATGTTGCGAATCAGCCCCTTTTCGACCAAATTTCATTCAGTTTGCTAGGGATTTTGGCAAAATTCATGATTTTGATGTTTTTCTTTTTATAAGCATAACCTTTATAGGCATACTGAGACCTGCATTTGGTGAAAAAAATGAGCATAATTTGAGCTTGATTTCAAAATATAGTTAATCATAACTGAACCGGTTTTCCAAAAAGTATATAAAAAGATAAGACGAATAAATACAAAAGAATATATGTAAATTTTTCGCAAGGATTACATTTTGCAAATCTTCAGGTTTTCTAAATTTTCACTAATAATCATTAAATTTCGAATGTTTGGAAAAACTCGCGAAATTCAGGAAATATAATACTGATAATGATAAGAAAATTCATACCGAAAATTAGTTTAGTTTATTCTTCTAATACCATTACATTCGCTTATTAGAATGGCATTAAAATACATTTAGGCAACTTTTTACCAAACCATCTTTTTTTAAATTCATTTTTCTCAAACCTTTCCAAGCTGTCTAGAAATTGAAGAAAGAACATTTTTGAAATTTTTCTTTACTGACACAGTTTTATCTACTTACTATTTACTTTATATGTTCTTAAATTCATGTTCTCTTATTTTCACTTCAGCATAATATTGATTGTAATGACGATTATAACAACCAACTGTACCGACTACGTTTGACAATCTATTCTAGTGAGTATATTTGTACACTGGGCGAAATCATAGATTTCCCAAATTGTAAATATAGTAAAAATATATATCAAAAATGGTATTTCAATAGATTTCAAGCGGACTTTGAAAGTCCACCTTTCGAACGTGTAAATATCTGAAATATATTGAAAAAATATGATAATTCAAGGATTTACATCTATTCGAAAGATGATCTTTGCTATATTTCAATATTTTGAAAATATGAAATTTTCATGTCGTTAAAATCTCTTGAAATATGATATTTCATCAAATTTACAATTTTTGAAATATGAGAGCGCCAATCTAAAATGGCGGCATTGATCTTAAACCGGGGGTCAATAGAAAACCAATTTGATTCGTATGATATCAATATTTACAATGTAAATATGTTTTAGAAAATTACTTCAGTTTAGTTTTAACCCTATTATTATCAGGCTTTTTCTGATTTTGTATTCTCAAGGGGGGGTGTTTTCCACCAGCCTTGCATAACTTATGATGTAGAAAAGATATGGACTTGAAATTTGGCAGAAATGTTCACTACCATAAAAGGAGTTCATAGAAAAAAATTTGGGTTGATGACGTCATCATAAAGGTGATGACGTCATCACAAAGTTCCACAATTATCACTGACCAATGAAAAAGTACTATTCAATAAAATAGCAATTCAAGTTGAACAAATGAAGATTTTTCAATTCTGTTTTAAATTTCTAAAAGCCAAAAAGAATATCTTTAACATATTTGCCGGTTTTTAACATACTAATAAAATTGACGTTTAAAATCCATGCAGAAAATGAGCAAATTTTTTCAAAAAACAATGACGTCATTTTTGATGACGTCAGCAGTTTTTGAAATTTTTTAAAATTTTTTTTAAAATTAATTATAGATACCTAAAACCTGTCAAAATTTGAAGTCAGTTGGATGCCTAGATCAAAAGTTATGATAAATTTAAGATTTTGGGATTTTACAGGGTTTTAGCTGGATTTTATGATATGCCTGCACAAAAAAGTCATAAAACCTGATCTGGTCGGTGTATAATTGTAAAATTTGATATATATGCTGCTAATAAGATTATATTAAAAGTCAAAAACTTTCAGAGTGTTAAAATTTTTTTTCAGTGAGCTATAAGCAAAAGAGTGCCAGCCTGGTGGAAAACACCCCCCCCCTGATAAAAATAGGGTTAAATTCACTCGAATAATTTTAATTCGAAGAACACCTAATTGTATGGTGTTGTGTTATATTTTTGAGAGTATCTCAAGTAAAATTTTATAATGTAACCCCCCGAACAGATGCCAGATTCGCTTTACGAAATCAAAACATTCAAACTAGTTTTCAATTTTGTGGTTTCTTTGACTTTGAGTGTTAAAGTTGGAGTGGTGGAAGTGATAAGCTGATCTGGAGTCTGGTGTAAGAAAAATGGAAAGGAGAAACATAATTCAACCACAAAATCATGATGTGTAAGTATTACTTCACCCATTTATATTTGGAGCTAATCTTTAGCTAAGGTTAATTCCCAGTCGACTGAGTTACATCGGGTTACGGAAAAGGTTAGGATTAGGTATTCCTCGGCTGCCGGTTATCTGAGTTCCCGTATATATATTCCAAGGGTGTGTTCGCCCTGAGCTTATCTCTTCATCTGCAAGTTAAGCTTCAGTGAAAATTTTACCATGGAATCTGACCAAATCAGTCTTGAACAACTCTTACCTATCTTTCCTGTTAACACTCAAAATAATGATGTCCAGTCCACAATTACTACTGTTACTGATCAAAATACGCAACTTTTATCATTGGTCAATTCATTAGTCGACAGCCGCCTGAACTCATTTTTTGCGTCATCACAATCATCTTCAAGCCAACTGGTCAGCCCTGTCCTGCCCAGTACATCACAGGACAACTCTTCGAACAACGTTCTTCTCTCGACCATTGCGACGTCGTCAAGCCTGTCAAGTCAACAAGATTCAACTCCCACCACCAACACGCCACCCATGAATAGTTCTTCCGCCCTTATCAACGCCCTTCTCACGGCTAATAATGGTACCCTCGCTATGGGCAATCAAAACATCACGCTTTCCTCGCAACCACACCTTGCTGGTCAAAATCAAAACACTTTCAACTTTGTCAACAATTGCAACAACGAGCTCCCTGCGATACCTGCAAAAATATTGAAACAAATTAAGAATGGTGAGTTTGTTGATTTTGATTTTCTTCTACCTTCCAACATTGGCCGGCCTCTTAATTCTGCTGTATCTGCTGTATCTCTGGCCTTCGATTCGGAGGGCAACATCTCTTTACAAAAAACGATACTGCCATTCAACAAATTTCAAAGAAAGCCAAGGTTATCGACCTAAATTCCTGGTTAATGGCATGGTCAAGATTTTTCCAAGCTTCATTAGTCTTTAGACCCAACCTGGCCAATCAGATGATTGCATATCAGATTTTTATTGCCCATTTGGCTAATGACTATTCCTTCTCTGGCTGGTACGCCTACGACAAGGCTTTTAGAACATTTTTGACCAACAACCCGGTAGCTAGATGGGATACGTCCAACCAAAATCTTTTTAACTTGCACCTCTTGGGTCACAAGCAGCCGAGCCAGTGTTATATCTGCCAGAGCAAGGACCATCTCGCCCCCCGCTGCCCCTCTTCTGCCCCCTCCACCTCTTTTGCCCCCTCCACCTCTTTTGCCCGCCCTTCTTCTGTTTCTCAGACAGCGCACCATTTTCCTGCCCCACGGATGCCTTCTCAACCTGGACCCCGCCCTCGCCCCCCATCTTTTCCCCGTGCTCAGTACTACCAGCCCTACCCTAACCTTCGTCAGCCCTTTCCTGCCCCCCAGCAAGCTGCCTCTGCCGCCAAACCTGCCAACTACTGCCACAACTTTAACTCCAACATCCAGTGTCGACCCTCCTGTCGATATCTCCACAGTTGCCTCATCTGCAACTATCCCCATCCTGTCATGCAATGTCCCTACCGCCCCCAGTGATCACCAAATTCTTCTCAACCTCCCAATAGGTTCCTTTCTCCCTTCTTCCTTCAAGCCAGCTTCCCCTGTTAAACCCCTTGTCTTGTTTGAGTTCCTCGACGGGTATGACCCTGAGATCGTTGAGTTTCTTGTGTCTGGGTTCCTTACAGGTTTTCACATTGGCTTCCAAGGTCCACCACCAGTTGGCCCTGAACGTAACAACCTTTCAGCAGATTCCAACTGCGAGGCTGTCTCTACAGCCATCCTGAAGGAATTGAAGCGTGGGCATACTGCTGGCCCTTTTGACACCCACCCCCTCCCCTCTTTTTTGTTCCCCCCTCGGTGCTGCCCCCAAAAAAGATGGAACAAAACGGATCATCCTCGACTTGTCCTTCCCCCCTGGTTCATCTGTCAATGATGGCATCCCTGTAGAACTGACCCATGTCCAGTATACCCCCTTCGACGAAGCCCTTGACATGATCCGTTTGATGGGCCCTGGTTGCTACATGGGAAAAATCGACATCAAGCACGCCTTTCGCCTCTGCCCAGTCCACCCCGACGATTGGCCCCTCCTGGGATATTGCTGGCAGGGTAAGTACTTCTTCGATCTTTGCCTTCCTTTTGGTAGTCGCTCCTCTCCTTGCATTTTCAATATGTTTGCTGATGCCTTGCAATGGATCCTTGTCCGGAAATGCCTTATCACTGCTATTTCTCACTATCTTGACGATTTTATCCTTTGTGCTCCTTCCTTTAACGAAGCCCAGCTTAAGATGGATGTCGTTCAAGCTCTCTTCAAGGATGTTGGTGTGCCCGTTGCCTTGGACAAGTTGGAGGGGCCCCAGCCAGGTGATGACGTATTTGGGCATCGAGATTGATTCTGTTTCCTCTTCTATTCGTCTGCCTACCAGTAAGCTTGTGGAATTGAAGGTATGGTTTCTGCTTGGCGTTCAAAGAGGAAGTGTACTAAACGTGAGTTGTTGTCTCTGATTGGTTCTTTGTCATTTGCTTGTAAAGTCATCCGTCCAGGTCGTATCTTTTTGCGTCGTCTAATTGACTTGTCTTCTTCGGTTGTTCGCCTTAACCATCACATTGACTTAACTTCTGATGTTCGCCTTGACTTAGAGATGTTGTCTGAGTTTCTCGATTCTTGGAACGGTTCTTCCTTTATTCCTACACCTATTTCTCTTCAAGCTCCTTTTCAGATTTCAACTGATGCATCCTTTCTTGGTTTTGGTTGTTTTTTCCAGGGTCTTTGGATTTCTGAGGCTTGGCCGTTTGACGTTTCTCTTCTCACTCACATCTCCTTCCTTGAGCTTTTTGCTATTTTTGCATCTCTTAATACCTGGCTTAAGTCTTTCAGCAATTGCCGCATCGTTGTCTCCACAGACAACGAGCCCACCGTCTCGGTCTGGTCATCTTCTTCTTCCAAGGATAAGTCTATGATGGTTCTCATTCGCAAGATTTTCTTCCTAACTGCTCGAAACAACATCCACCTTTCATTTCGTCATGTCCCTGGCTCTGAGAATGTTTTTGCTGATCTTTTATCTCGTTTGCAGGTCGAAGAATTCAAATCAGTCTGTCCAGGGTGTTGTCCCTTCCCGTCAACTGTTCCCAACTCTGTAATGGATCTCTTGGCCACGATCTTGTTGGGCTCCTGAAGGATTCTCTTGCACCATCTACTCAAGCTACATACATGAGTGGTATCCGTTCTTACATCAACTTTTGCGACTCACATGGCTTAATACCTTTCCCTAGTTCTGAAGCTTTGTTGTGTTTCTTTTCCGTGTTTTCTTTTAACCGTGGCATTGCTTGCAAAACAATAAAAGTTTATATCACTGGAGTACTACACCAAAATTCAATGCTTGGCTCAAGTTTGCCCCTTGCCCTTATGCCCATACTTCACCGCGTCATTCGAGGCATTCGTAGACGCCAAGGAAATTCACTTACCCGCAGACCACGTAAACCCATCACCACTTCCCATCTTCGAGTCATTTCAAGATTCTTATTACTTTGCAGCCATCCCACTCAAGACAAGTACATGCTTTTAGCCGCATGCCTAACCGCCTTTTTTGGCCTTCTTCGTGTGTCCGAGTTTTCCTGTCCCTCTCAAAGTCGATATGACCCGTCAATTCACCTCATGAAGTCTGATGTTACCTTCAACCTCAACCACTCCCTAATGACCATCCGTATTAAAGGAAGCAAAACCGATCCGTTCCGCCAAGGTGTTAATATTAGGATTGCTGCTACTTCCAACAATATTTGCCCAGTGGGCGCTATGAGAAACTACCTAGCCCTTCGAAGTTCAAAACCGGGCCCCCTCTTTCAATTTCATGATGGTAAACTCCTCACCCGCCGAACGATATACGCCTTACTCGAGCAATCCCTCCCGTCTGTTTCCGACTTGAACACCCATAGTTTTCGTATTGGTGGTGCTTCTGCCGCCTTGAGCGCAGGTGCCTCCGACTCAATGATTCGCATTATGGGCAGGTGGTCCAGTGACTGTTACCTTCGTTATCTTCGTGTTTCGGATTTTGATATTCAAAAATTCACTGCTAATATGGCCAAGATATCTCATGTGTCGTCTACTTGGGACCCCGACAAGTGGTAATTTGTCTACAATGTCATGTATTTTTTTATGGTACTTGTTTGTTCTACCCGGTCTTTTTAGTTCATACCATGCTATTATTTTTGCTGAGTGCACTATCAATATATTGCTCGTATTAATTTTGATTGTCTTCACAATATCGCTTGCTTTATTTTTATTAATAGTAATAATAATTATAAAAACATTTTAATACGCTCTTTAGCTACCGAAATAATACTAATATGCTATTACTTTTAATAATAATTATAAAAACATTTTAATACGCTCTTTAGCTACCGAAATAATACTAATACGCTATTACTTTTAATCATAAGGTTTTGTTTTCTGCCTTTTCTCGTCTCACTCTCTACCTTGTGCTTTGTCCTAGATAGCCCCCTTTACCTTTTTTCTTCTCTGCGGTTTTTGGGTGATGTTGGGGTGTTGGGTTACTACGTAACCTCTGGCAAGTTATGAGTCAGTTATCCAGATACTTATTCTAAGGTCAGGCATCCGTCGTCTACACGGACTTAGGGCGTACCGTCATCTACACGGGCTTAGGTGCTACCCGTCATCTACACGGGCATAGGTCGTACCCGTCATCTACACGGGTTAGGCGTTCAGTTTAGTCACAGCTTATCTTGATGCATCCCCAATGTCATCCCAAATTCCGTTTTGTACAATTTTTAATTTGCACTTTCATTCACCTTTCGAAATATAATTTTCTCTTTCGGCACTCCTTATGTCTCCTGTTTCTTTCACCCCTTTTGATTTGACCCCTTTGCCTCGTTAGCTTCTCATTTCGATCTATTACTTATTCTTGGAGACGCGGGAATTAACAACAAATGAGTCTAGTTAGTGCTATTTCTATCTATCCTAAACTAAGGGTCGATCAGACAACACTCATTTAAGGATTTTTTTGTATCTTTTTATTTCTTTAATTTGCCTTTACGATTTGTCATGTCATTCACCCAGATCAGGGGTATATTTTCTACTTTTTTTTACTTTTTTGTAAAGTTGTTTTCCTTTGCTGTTCATTTGTTGTCAAAATGTTTGACTCTTTTGTCTTTCTACACAGGTCGTGATGCTGTATCATAACATAAACTCCACGAAACCATTTCTCGTCAAGTAAATCAAAGTTAAGGTAAGGGAATTATCTGCTTATTTGTATGCTACTTTTTTTTAAAGAACTATAAGCTGGATAATTTGCTATATATGTAGGTATTTCGAGTTTTTTTTTTGAGCAATGAAATGTTTTTGGCAAAGCTTTCTACTCAATTTTTGACTATTCTGAGATATGATTAAAATGATTATCTTTGTTTGTGAATGAATGATGGAGCAATCAATATACATCAGTTTTGTTTATTTTTTATACAGGTTAAATGACGATATCAAGCACTGAAACTGTACAACTCTCTGCACCATAAAGAAAAAATACAGATAGCCTACACTACATGCATGATCTGACAGACAAAACGAGAAAGGTATTTATCACAGAATTCAATTAAATTTTTTCAACTATTCCTAGTCCATTTGCTTTACAAGGTAACCTTTTCTCTCGAAACTAGAGATCAAATGTATATAAAGTGATTTTACTAAACTGTTGTTTTATAGCCAATGTTTTGTTAATTTCCCGGAGGGGGGGGGGGGGCACTTAGTCTTTTTTTAAACTCCGAAGATATCTAACAGGGTGCAAAATTTTCTAATTTTCAAGATGAGTTTCTGATAGGGTCGATTATTTTGATTATTTTGGACAATTTTCAGGGTGGAAATGAGAAAATTAAAAAAAATTTCGGCTACTTTTATTAATTTTTGCCCCTCCAGGGTGAAAATGGGAGATCTTTTAATTTTTTGTTCTGACAGGGTTCCAATTTTGCCAAAAGTTCACATCTGACAGGATCAACTTTTCAAACTCCAGTGGTACTTCCCCGTCGGCGTCAAGGTCAGAGCCCTTGGGTTAATTTCGTAATAAGATTCATATTTACTTTTGATAGTTTGAGCATATTATTATCGATTTTCAATTTTTCTTCAGGGAACACCATGAACTGACACGATTTTTGAAGAAAGCTGATTGACTTATGATCCTGAAATCGAGTTATTTGGCAAGTGACGGTTACTGATTTCTTTGATGTTTTGAGTATTTGTTTCAAGAGCTAAAAGTTGCTTGAAATAGGATACTGATCTTGGAATCTTAATAAAGAAAGTTTGACCAAAGTTTAACTTATTTGACTAATACTCTTAAGTTTTTGCCCTCATACATTGTATACAGAGCATTTGTATTTTTTTTGTATTTTTTTACCTTGTAATTAAAACTAAACACTAAATATTAAATTTACTTTATCTTATTTAATATGAATTTTTAGTTCTTCTAAAGATGAAATAGATCAGTAACATGAAATGTTAACTAAAAAGTAACCTTTGTGTCTTCCTTCCTTGTTAGCTCTATTTTGATACATCGAAACTTAACATTTGCAATTTGGAAATCTTTTAAACTTAATGTCTCATCCTTGTGTAAAGATAATAATTATGAAGATTTTCCTTTGAGAAATGTTTTAACTTTGACATTACATTCCATGGAAAGTTAGTAAATGTAATATTTCCCTTGTTGAAAACTTCTAAAATTGAAATTTCATTATATGTAAAGTTAGTAAATATGATAATTCCATGTGTCAGGAAATGTCTGAATAGGAATTCTCCACCTTTACATTTCGTAGGAAATATGGTCTTTCAAAACGTATGAAATATATAGAAAATGTTACATTTCCTATATATTTCCTACATTAGAAATCTATGATTTCGCCCAGTGGTAGTCATACTATTGTGTTTGAAATATTTTCTTGGACTACTCGTAACAGCGATCTAAACCTTCGATACTTTTTTCGATATGTTGCTAATCCTTTGCAATTATCTTTTAGGACATTACCATGGCCCACACACCCAGCATATTTGAATCATTGACAAATTAACAGAAGAATAGATTTACTAATTTTGAGCATCGGAACGAAGAAATTTAAAATGTAAGAATTATACACTATAACCATATTGTTCTCAACTTCAGATGAGTTAGAATCTGAGAATGTGTGTGTCTGTCTCTGTGTCTGTCTCTGTGTGTGTATGTCCCAAAACTTTGGGGCAGCCTGGAGACTTCAAAAATTGTTCGATTTGGCTAAAATTTTGCACACTTGTTCCTTAGGTGAATATCTGGGGGTGCTTTTTGCATTTCTCAAAAATTTAGATAGTAGTAGACGTAACAGGTATTCAGTTAAGCACCATGTTTCTGCCCCATAGATTAGAATAGGAAGAATCAGTGACTTGTAAACAGTGCTTTTAGCTTCTTCGGTAATAGAGCGAGAAGAAAAGATTGACTTTTTTAGAGCACCAAAAGCATTGCCAGCCTTTTTGATGCGATTGGTGACATCGATTATATCTTTACAGTCCCTGGATATGTAACAGCCAAGGTAGCAAAACTTGTCACAAATGTGGAAGTACGTATACGTGGACAACTTAATTGGAGAAAGATCAGTGTTGTCATAACTTGTGGGATCATAATATGATTTAGGAGGTTTCGAGACGAACAGGACTTCAGATTTTGAAGCTTTATCTGGGCAACGGATATCACCAACATGGATTTCCATTCCAAATTTGAAGAAGTGGGTGATGAGTAGCGGGG
>NW_027104466.1:205789-215016 GCF_902728285.1 Clytia hemisphaerica
GTGATGAGGCAAAGGGGCGATCAAGTGTTCATTGATGTTTTAAACAATATTCGACTTGGAATAACTCAAGTAAATGACATGGAAGTCCTCTCTCAGAGAGTGGTCACAGAAAACCATCCTGATTATCCGAGAGAAGCTATTCACTTATGGGCTGAAAATAAACCAGTTGATGCTCACAACAAAATGAAACTAGATGAGCTACCCGGAGGACAAATTAAAGTTGTATCACTTGATAAATTTCCTAAAAATATATGTAATTCAGATAAAAATGAAGTTTATCGACGTGGTCAAATGCAAACGGGAGGGCTAGCTTATGAATTTGTTTTTAAACTTGGTGCTAAAGTAATGATAACATCGAACATCGACGTCGAAGATAAGCTTTGCAATGGTCAGATTGGAGTAGTCGAACATATAAGATTTGATCGTGATGAAAGAGTAAATCGTATATACTTGAAAATGGAGAGTGACGATATTGGTGTCAAAGCAAAGAACAGGGATACATATGGACGAGCAAATAATTTAGTACCAATAGAGAAGATAGAGAAAGAATTTGGGGTTAAAACAACGAAAACATATCCTTCTGTCAAACGTATTCAATTTCCGTTGATGCTTTCGTGGGCATGTACCGTTCATAAAGTGCAGGGAAAGACATTTTCTCAAATTGTTTTCAATATGACTCTATTCGGCCAAAGGAGTTTTAAGCCAGGTCAAGTTTATGTTGCTTTAAGTCGTGTTACTTCCTTGCAAGGATTGAACTTAATGGGTATTTTCAACCCAAATATCATAAAATGCGATGCGAAAGCTACAGACGAATACAATGAGATGAGAGAAAATATGAGCCTCGAAACAAAAAAAACACGTGAAAGAAACAGGAACGAAATCATCGTATCTCTTCTTAATGTGCGCTCATTGAAAAAACATGCCGTAGATATAAGTTCTGACAGAATCCTGATGGAAAGCTCCATAATATGTATGACTGAAACGCAATTGGAGGAGCATAATAATACTGAGGAAATCGAAAATATCCTTGAACCGTTGTCTCTGTATGTTAATAATTTAGCAGAACATGTATATTCTAACACTGCTATTGCCTACAAGCAAGATATCGAAATATTGGGTAGCAGTAATTTACCTGGGGCCACACGTCTCACACTGAGTCATTATGGTGTAGATTTTCCCATTAATATGATACTACTATATCGCCAGCAAAATCTTAATAATGATCAATTTCTGTATACGATAGAACATCTTATGGGAAATTATGACAATGTTCATATCATTTTAGGAGACTTCAATAAGAACTATTTCACTGAAGAATCAAACTTTTTAAGAGATCGATTGGAAAATTTCGATATGGTTGTTCATGAACCAACACACATATCCGGCTCATTGATTGATCATGTGTACATCCATAAAGAATTAAAAACAATATTTGAAATTAATTCGAACATTCATAGCGTCTATTATTCAGACCACGAAGCAGTCCAAATCAAATTGAGAAAACTCAGTAGTTGAAATGATCATATTTCATTATTCTATAGTTTATTTTTGTTCATAATTTTTGTATTCGCTGAAAAAGTAGGCTACGTCATATCTTCCTTCGTTTCGAGCGTAAAACTCCTACTCGGAGTAAGGCCTAAAAGCCTGGATCTGTCTATTGTGTAGACTACTGAAAAAGCGGCGCAGTTGAACACGACTGGATGGTTATTCACAAAAACAAAAACCACCCTTTACATAACCCGCCCGCCCGACAACCGCCAATATGGCAGATGTATATTCTTATTTGTAAGTTAGGAGAAATTCCTTTTTGATCGATTCACTTATTCTATCATTTTTTTCGCGATCAAAATCCAAAATCTCCTAACCATTTGTGAATGTCGTATGGCTCAAGTGTTGCATTCTGGGTCAAAAAGAATTCGCGTGATTAAAATTCTGATCGAGTTCTTCGATCCTTCTCTTAACTGCTGTTACCAGAGACAGACGCAAAAAGTATGTACCTTTGAAATTTAAATCTGGTTTAATCTGATGAATCCAAATGCGATCGATTATATTAAACATTGTGCTGTCATATATTCGGCCAATACATTATAATCTATATTAAATACCAAGTGTTTCACTTCAAAATCTTTACTTTTCAGGGAGAAAATCATTGGATCGTATTATGGCAGCTGTTACTCCAAGGAAACGTCCACAGAAAAGAAAGTTTGAAACATCAGGTATTAATTCACAATTCAACTAATTAATTCAAATGCCTTTCAAAACTTGCCTAGAAAAGCTGAATCAACATTTGAAACACATTCTTGCAGATTCTAGCAGATTCTTGCATTACTTCCTGCTGATGAGAATCTTGCTTGATGTTAGTCAGCAAGTCCCCGAGGGTATCAGGTTACTGATTTTTGAAATAAACTTTTTCGACAATTTTGTGGTATCCATAGCAACGTAATTTCTAAATGACATGTCATCATTTTATAATGAATTAAAATTGCAAATGACCAATTAACTAAATTTAAGATGATAAACAAGAGCAGTCATTTGCTAGGAAGTATGAAATATCTGTTTTGGGGTCCTTTTCTCCTGGAAAAATATCAACTGTTCTAGGAAAAAATGGGACTCCTGGAAAATGTATACCTGTTCAATCAATAAAAATAATACGATGCTGCTGGAAAAGTATAACAGCTTTTCTCTAAGAAAGTTATGTTGCTCCTGGAAATATTAGTGTTTTTGCAACTTAGCTCCTCAATTTTTTGAACAGATTGTCTGCTGGAAAATTGTACGTGTTTTTCATTAAAATGTGCTCCTGGATTTTTAGAACAGAGGTATTAGGCTTAGACGCCCTCCGGATCATTGCATACCTTTAGAAATGGATGGCAAAAGTATATAAATAATAAAGTTTAGAACACTTTGACATAGGCACCACCAATTTTTTTATCTTGACATGATTTTTCATATTGTTTGAAGCAAATAGTACGCTGTATATGAAATTGATATAGTCAAAAGTTCATTCAAACAAAAACATCTCAAAAAAGCAAGAAACCCAACTTATTTAAAGGATTTTTTCCAGGAGCAATTTGATCAATGAGCAGAGATGTTTATTTTCATTAAAATTTTCTTTGTTTGCTTTAGAACTTCACGACCTATGTGGCTATGTATCATTTGTATCGGGTATCAAAATACCAAAAAATCCTGAAAAGTCTAAAGCACCCTACTTCGAGATGTATGTTGCACTTGAGAACAAGGAAGAAAGAATTGCCTCATGGAACATTGATGATCAACCAACCCTTTTAAACAAACTGCATCAAGGAATCAACATAACTGGATTATCAAAATCATCAGATGGTCAAGGTTTTTCCTTCATTAGTCAAACTAAGTTTATGGATAAAAGGCCAAATTTTGCATATGTACAAGTTAATGTCGAACCAACACCTTTAAATGAAGCATTGCAACAGCCTCTTTACTCCAGAGTTACTCTAGAGGTACGTATCACTAAATTGCACCAAGGTGGTATTTCCTATGATGGGCTTGCATTCAGGTCAGCTGAAGTTATGGGTTGGTCTAAAAAGCAGGGTAGCCAATTGGGGTAGCCAATTGGGCTAGGTTGTGGGGTACCTAAATATTTTACAGACCAGAATAGAAATACCGAAAATGAATGCATAGAACCACATTTTACTGACCAGGGAGCATGAATCTGATTGATACTTAGATTGATCATGTATGATTCCAAAGATAAACAAAGATATGAATTACCACGTGTTAATGCACGAGGAGTAAGAAATAGAGCTTCATTATAATAGAGCTAATTTCAAAAGACCTTTTGTACCTATTATAAGCTGCCATATTTAAAAATTTTGAAAGGAATCAATTGTTTGAAACATCTAAACATGATTTAAATTAAATAATAGATTCAATAACAAAGGATTGTTAAGATATGACAAGATTAGAGATCATATGGCCCAAAGGCGATTCCAAAGCTATTATCGTCGGATTACAGCTTCACGGAAATAACACTATTAAAGACATAAATAAAATCTATATAAATCTAAAATATTAAAAACTGTTTTGTATATATTTTTTATTCGGGTCTGTAAATTTTGAAACGAAGCCAAGAAGGAAAACAAAATGGCGCCAGGTCTCTTGAGAAGTAACAAAGTTCAGTACCTTTGGAAAAAAGGCTATTGTGGCTGAAGTTCGAAAGGAATCTTAGATTTTATTACATGGAATCATTAACAAGATGTTGTAATAGTTATTTCCACATTAAACAGGTTTCAGATTTCAAAAGTTTAGGCAAAAAGAGGTACCCCATAACCTAGCCCAATTGGCTACCCCATTGGCTACCCTGCTTTTTAGACCAACCCTGAAGTTATTGATAACAGTGTCAACCAGCCTCGCGAAATAACACTTTACGGTAATCTTACAACAATGATTGAATTAAATTCTGCCTACAGGCTTTCATACATGACTTTGAACAAGTTTAATGGTGTGCGTGTGTTCAAAGCATCTGACCGTACAAGTTTCGCTCCTTCTATCAATGAGATTGCGGCTCCAATGGCAGAAACAAACACCTTCACTGGTCAGGTCCACAGTGTTGTGATGTCATCATTGGCCACATTCTACAAATGTCCTCACTGTGGGGAAACATTAGATAGTAATGGCTCCTCAGCAATGTGCCCTAATACAAACTGTGGCGTAGGTCTCTCCACGAATGCAATTGTTAGTGTTAAAGAAATCAAATTTACTGTCCGCAGTGATAGCAATATCGTAAGAAATTTCAAATGTAGCCATCAACTTGTTGAAGCAATGATCAATCAATCAGTCGAAAACAAAATGGTATTTTTCCAAAAATTTATTGACACTAAAGTTGTAGTAACTTTTGAAGAAGCAAGTGGTGATGTTGTATCAATTGAAGAGACCTTCTTCTAATTTAATTTACCAGATTTTATTTACCAGATTTTATTTGATTCCTGATTTGATTTATTCCAGCTTAAAATTATAAGCTAAGTCCTGTCCCAAAAGAAAGTACAAGTTGGTTTTATGAAGTCGTATCTTTTAAATATTGCTTTGTCGGATTGCTTTTCCTTTTTTAGGATATACTTTTGTTTTGCAAGGAGGATTGTTCTTATTTTTATTACTTAGATGTCTATTTTTTATTTAAAAAACTGAAATTTATAGTTTAGTGTGTAACATTTTGAAGGTATTTAAACACCTATTCTTTCATATTTTTTTGCATTTCTTTAACATTTTGTTGCATTGATACGTTTTTAACATTGAAGTTTTTAATATTTTAGGGTACAAATTATATTCTTTTGATATTTAGTATTTTTAACATGACATTACATGGTCTCAGTTCCCTTATTTTACAAAATATTTGCTCTATTTCAAGTGCCTACTTTCGTTTGTGATGCTAAATATCCATCTTTGACTAATGAAGTTTATTTTCTCTCCAAAAGAACGCAAAATAGCCATTGTCTACCCCCTAAACTCAGTGAAAAGATCATTCTATAAGGTTTTTATGCCTCCATTTTTGGCCCTGTACGTTTATCAGGGACCCGAAAGTATGTATCTTTATTT
The DNA here is from genome assembly GCF_902728285.1 of Clytia hemisphaerica. Taxonomy (NCBI): domain Eukaryota; kingdom Metazoa; phylum Cnidaria; class Hydrozoa; order Leptothecata; family Clytiidae; genus Clytia; species Clytia hemisphaerica. The sequence continues at coordinate 211,355 of NW_027104466.1, forward strand.
TAAAACACCAAAACCGAAATTTTTATCATGTAAATTTATACAGCTACATATTCTTATGATATTTCTTTTTGATATTTGGTGGTCTCTGACCTTTGTTTGTATTTCTTTAAAAAGAAAATACCTTGAACTGATTTGGTATCGCATGAAATCCTTTTCTCATTACCTTTTTTTTGACTTTATAGAAACTTATACCCGTAAGCTATGAAACTGGTTATTTTAAAAATCATTTGTAAACAATTAGAGCTAAACAAAACGAGGCAAAAACTTTGTGGCAACCTGGAGACTTAAAAAATTGTTGGAAGATATCTTTCGCGCGAGCTTTTATATGGTAGATTTACTCTTTTTCGGCTTGATCGACGCGCCTGGTTTTTCTACAAATGACAGACTGAAACTTAAACTTTCGCTTGCTTTCAAATATCCTACTTATTCAAAGCAAATAAATCACTATTTCCTATCCGTCATAAAAATACGTCTTAACTTTTTCTTGCCTGCGATTCTAGCCCTTCGAGCTTACTCTTCATTGATGAATACTAAATGACGTCACTGGTTCGAGAGCTGCAAAATAGTTGCCGCCCACAGATCTGTAAAACCGGAAGGGCTAGATATGACTTAATGCTTTCTCCAGCAAAAAAAAGTGAAGCACATTTAGGTTGTTGTTAGTTTCGTTTGATGGCGTAGAGCAGGTTGGACTTTGATAGATGCACGCAACAACGTCAGAAAGTTCATAACATAAACCAACCAGGGGCTGAACAAGACTCAGGCTAAGTAACAAAAATCTAAATTATTAATTCAATCTGCTCAGAAGCTCGAAATCACACGCTGGGCCTTCACGCCGCTAAGGCTTCTTGTTAGTTATTCAAAAGACCCTTGTCGTGGAATAGAATTTATGATTGACAGTTTGACCACGTGACCAGTAGGGTCACGTGGATATATAAATAGCGCGACATTTGTAATTTATGATTAGTACGAAACTAGATAGAGAAGAAGAAACATCTAATAGAAATATACAGTCCTCCATTTATTTCGTTTCGGACATTTGGTCCAAACGAACCGGATATGAATCTGGTATAAAAGTTTTTTTAAAGAACTTTTATTGAATTATCGTTGTTGAACTTGACCGACTTGGAATGATTTTGGAATTGATTTGAATAAATAATTATTGAACTTGTGCTGCTGAACCTGAACTTATTGGACACTGATTTATGGATTTGATTGGAAATTTAATGAAACATTTATTGATTGAACTTATGCTGTTGAACTTGGAACTCACACGGATAAGATTTATGGATTTACATTTGATTTGGAAACTTTTGAGATTTAGATTGTATCGAAAATTGGAGAAGTTTGGATACAAATTCACGAATAATTCCTATCCGTCATTGGGGAGTATATCGTCATACATTTATTTGAGATTTGAATTGAAAACCTTATAGATTGTATCGAAAATTGGAAAACTTTGGATACAAATTTACGAATAATTCCTATCCGTCATTTGGGGATATATCGTCACACAATTTGATTTGAGATTTGAGGATACAAATTTACGAATAATTCCTATCCGTCATTGGGGGATATATCGTCATACAATTGATTTGAGATTTGAGGATACACATTTACGAATAATTCCTATCCGTCATTGGGGGATATATCGTCACACATTTGATTTGAGATTTGAGGATACAAATTCACGAATAATTCCTACCCGTCATTGGGGAATATATCGTCATACATTGATTTGAGATTTGAATTGAAAATCTTTGAGACTTATATAGATTGTATTGAAAATTGCGGAAAACTTTGGATACAAATTTACGAATAATTCCTATCCGTCATTGGGGAATATATCGTCACACATTTGATTTGAGAATTTGATCTTTACACATTTGATTTAGGATTTGAGAACTTTGGAGTTACACATGATTTGGATACTTCAGACTTGATTGAGAATTTGAGATTTACGACTTAACGAACGGGAACAAAGTTTGATATTTTCTCGGCCCCATTGGAATTTGGCCCCTACGACTAAGAATATATCGAAAATTGGTTACTTGAACGTTGAGAATTGTACGTATTTAGAAAGCAAGACATTTTGAATCGTCAAAATGGGAACTTTACTGGAACTGGAGATTTGTTTGGGAAAACGTCGAACTTTAGAATCTTTTTTTGCTGGAACTTTGAAAGAAGTTTACTTTGGAAATTATTGAGAGATTCTCCTAAAGGAGACTTGTTTACGCAAGAAAACATTTCAAAAATTCCTCTGGAATTTTTTTCGAACACATGGAACTTTGTTTACGAGAGAGAGATATTTACAGAATGAATAACGAATCAATAGAATGACGTCAAAAGGGCGTATTTGAATTTAGACCTCGCCTGCTTTATGAACGTTTTATGAACTAGGATTTAACTCGATTATTAGAACATTTTGTTACCCTTTTTATAGGAACTTAGATTATTTTGGCAGGGTGAGTGTTGTGATTTATATTTTCGGGGGGAATGTCGTGGAATAGAATTTATGATTGACAGTTTGACCACGTGACCAGTAGGGTCACGTGGATATATAAATAGCGCGACATTTGTAATTTATGATTAGTACGAAACTAGATAGAGAAGAAGAAACATCTAATAGAAATATACAGTCCTCCATTTATTTCGTTTCGGACAACCCTTATCTTTATTATCGAATTATCAGCTTTTTTATGCTTACTGGTAGCGCTAGATAATACCCTGGTATTGTCTGTTTTTCCAACGTGTAAAATTGCGTAATCCAAAAACAAAACGTCAGATTTGAAACCATTGCATTGCAGTGCAACTTGTATTTTTTATGACGTATTGTTTTAAGAAGTTTCCCCTCTGAGAGGGGGAACTCGCATCAGCCAACACCAGGATATTCTCTGGTCTCAGTAACGAAAATAAAGCCTAGGATACACGTATGATGGCCCCTAAGGCTCACCACGCACTTCCAGTTCTTATAAAATTTGTGAACTAGAACTGTCTAGGGTCATGGCCCAGAAGGCTCATGAGACACTGCGCACTTCCGACTTTTTTTGTGACGACACTGCGCACTTCTAAAAATATTTTAGAGACGCAAAAGCCCCTCTTGAAAGATAGCCGTTCTGGTTAGCAAAGTAATACCGAGTTTTAATAAATGAGTTGATGAGGCTCGCCGAAGAGTCTCGGAAATCCCGAGTTATTTTTCTCGAGTTAAAGTCCAAATTACGAAAAAAAACAAGTTATGACGTTATTTTCGGAAATAAATATTGACGTCATTTTGTACCTTCTATGAAGTCATTCTCAATTTCGTAACTCGGTATTTTTCCTTGATTTTAAAATTTCGAGTTAAATCTGGTATTCTAACTCGAGTATTTTTTAACTCGTTTTTTAACTCGGTTTATTTTGTTCTTTTAAATTTTTGAGTTATTTTCCTTCCTGTAGATTCTCAACTCGAGTTATTTTGGCGTTCACAGCAGAAGGCTCAAAAACACACACTTCTAGGTTTCACAAAGTTGATATTTGGTCACTTTTTTTCCCTGATTTAAGCCCGAAAATTCCCCGATTTTTGCCACTAAGGGGAAATTTTGCTGACTAGCACTTAACTCGGAAATTTTAACCTGTAACTCTTGATATGAACAACTCGGAAATATTAACTCGTTTTGCGCAACTCA
>NW_027104467.1:0-4825 GCF_902728285.1 Clytia hemisphaerica
ATTTCTATTTGTTTCTTTATGTAGTACGAACGTTAAATAAATACACCTGGGAAAAAATATCCATATGAGGATTCTACGTCTCACAGTTAAGTCTTAAAAACCTAGTAGAAGCTAGTACAAAAAACAACCAAAAAATTAAAAACTATGGGTAAAGTAGCAAAATACCAAGTATTCAGTAGGTGTAATAAAAGAGAAACACTTTAACGAAAGAAAATTTTTTGAATATTAAACTTTATTAAGGATTACCAAAAATACAACAGATGCTGAAAACTATAAGCGATAAATGTAGAGAAAATAAAAACAACCCTATTGACAACATATACATTATATACATTAAAAACTCTAAATTAATCCACTTCCCAGCTCTTTTTTCATGAAGATGAAAAAGCTGAAGGAAAGACTTCAGATTTGTAGTATTTTCCGGATTCCAAATTGTGGTGCATAAAAACATAAGCGGATGAAAAGATTGATCATAATGGATGGTAGCAACATTATTCTTAGAATTTTTTCTTGATATTAAACTGTCTGATTTAAATCTTTGAAATAGATTAACTAAAGCTGAAGGGATGTTATCATTTTTTTTTTTTTTTTTTTTTTTTAATCTATATATAGGTAACACGAACAAATAGTACAAAACTAAAGGTTCCTAACCTCCCGCAAAAGGACCACCAGATCATACCGCCAGGAGGTAGGAACCCTACTAAGCTAACAATAAACTATTAAATTAACTAACAAATGGAAAAAAGAAAACAACTACAGAGGATAAATCTAAAGGAATAAGAAAACAAAACTAAAAGAAGCTAGAAGCAGTTGGAGTAGACTAAAATAACGGCCCCAAAACGGCTTGTATCACAGATAAATTTTATCGTTATCCTAATCATGATTTGGATAATGCTAACATCGGGGTCGCCATAAAGAGTATTCTACACAATGTTTTGGGAAAATGGAACAAGGTTTATGTCAAGTTGAAGAAGGCTGTCGAACAACAGTCTGTTATTGGAGTAATCAGAGCAATGCATCAGAATGTTGTGTCGTTTAACAGAATTACTTCGACAGTTGCAGAATGGGTCGATTGTGTCTGCAAAGTATATGTCTAAATTTGTGGTCCCGAAGATGACTGAAACCAACCCTTAATCGGTTAAGTAGAACCACGCCATCGTTGTCACTAGCCCTGAAAACTGAGTTAGCGCAAGGTCTGAGAAATTTAAGAATCGCTTGTTTGAATAATGAAATAGAAGGAAGATTTCGTATATTTCGCCAGGTTTCCATTCATTGATGCAAAAGGGGAAAAATGAGGCACGGTAACGTTCAGTCCTACAAAATGGTGCCTCAAATGGTGGTTGTATCCTCCGCCCTGCCCTACGTTCCTCCTCCCCTCTTTGGGGAGGAAGAACATTTGAGAGATAAGCAGGTGCAAAGCCATTGATTATTTAATAAAAGTAAATTAGTCTTCGACTTTCAAGACCTAACTCAAGATAAATTTTTTCTCTGGAAGTTCCTCTGAAACATCCAGTTATTGCAAGACAAGCATCATATTGAACTGATTCTAGTTTTTCAGAAAAAGTGGAATTACCTGGACGATCATACACGACATCTCCATAATCTAAATGTGGTCTAATATGGGTTTTAAATATCGTGACTAGTGAATCCCTAGGTAGGAATGCACGAAGCCGACGAATAAGACCAATACCTTGATTGGCTTTTTTAATTTTTTCATCAAGATGACGGTCAAAAGCCAGCTCATGATCAAGAATGAGACCAAGATGTTTTTGATGATCTTGTCGAGCAATGGCTGCGTTGTTAAAATAAATTTCTGGAAGATCAGGTCGATTTATCCTCCGAGTGAAGTACACTTCAACAGCCTGTTTAGAAGGATCAGGGTTGAAGGTCATTTTCCATTGATGAGCCCACTCACTAACCTTCTGCATGTCACTGTTCAATTCGTTTGAACAGCGAATATTGACGAGTCATCAGCAAAAATTTTGATCATGGAAATAATTCCTTCAGGGAGGTCGTTAATATATATCAGAAAGAAGAGCGGTCCTAGAATAGAGCCTTGAGGTACACCGGCCAAGACCTTCGTCCAATTGGAAGCTTGGCCATCAAGAACCACCCGCTGCAGCCTACCTGAGAGAAAATTTTGAAGTAATGAGAGAAGGGGCCCGGACACACCATACGACTTAAGTTTGAAAATCAGCCCATCATGCCAAACTCTGTCAAAAGCTTTGGAAATATCAAGAAATACTCCGCGAGTACTAGAGGTGGATTTGAAATCGAAACCTACCAGGATGTCGTGCGTTATGGACAAAAGCTGGGACACACAAGAGTCACCCTTGCGGAAACCAGACTGGGAATTAGTAAAGAGATTGTTGTTTTCAAAATAGGTGTAGACAGAGTCAAAGATGCATTTTTTTTCAAAGATTTTACCAAAAATAGGTAGAAGAGATACTGGCCTTAGTTTTTTAACACACCTCTTGTCCCCTTTGTTTTTATAAACAGGACAACATTTGCTTTTTTCCAATTCGATGGAAAAAACAAGAATCAGGGAAAATTGATAAACTTCATAAGAGGTTTAAACCAAGGATTCATCACAGATCTTAATCATCTGTATGGAGATGTCATCCCAACCATGCGCTTTGTTAGATGTAAGTGCGCGTAAAGGGCTAAAATTTTTGCTTCATCAAGAGCAATATTGTTTATTTCAAGATTTGTAGCAAAGCTTTGTTGTGGCAAAACACTATCAGTGTTTATGAAGAGCACTGATTAGCAAAAAATTTGTTAAACATATTTGTTTTTGTTGGAACATCAGCAATGAGATTTGCTGGAGTCTCGAACAGGGGGAATCCTTGGCGTCTTCCTCTTATGAAGGAGATATTGATTTAAAATGGACCAGTATTTTGTCGTTCCCAGATTTGGATCACTAAAATTAGTTGCTAAACGAGAAAAATAAGAATTTTTGCATCTCTGACTACCCTTCTACACCTAGACTGATGTTCATGGAGGGTTTCAAGATCTTCTACCCTCCTCCCATTTTTGACATACCGCTTATAGACTTTAGATTTTTCAAGTAGGGCTCTCTTTATCCCAGCCGTCATCCATACTGCATCCTTGTTCCTGACGGTTATGACCTTATTTGGCACGAAATTTGACATGATATTTATTATAGTTTCAGTCATAAGAGAAACCTTCCCGTCGACATCAAGACCCTCAAAACATACATCCCAGTCTACCATGTCTAATGCCCTCCGAATAGGAATGGGGTTTGCTCTGGAAAAGTCCCAAATTTTACGTTCATAAGATGGAGCTAAAGGGATTTTAAAATTTAATTTGCAAAAGGTTATCTGGTGATGGCATTTAGGGTGCAAAGAGGGAAGGATACCAGAATCCAAGACCAAATGATCTGCTGATGAGAAAATTAGATCAATGCAAGAAGAAGAATTTTGAAGGAGGTGACTTGGTCCATCAATCAATTGACGCAGACCATGCTGGGTAGCTAGATTTTGAATATCTCTACCACCAGGTTATCATTTAAATACTGATGGACAAGTTTACATGGTTCCAATTTAAAGAGTTTATCAGCAGTTAGAGGGTTGAATTTATTGTTATCAATGGACATACATGGACATACATGATCAATATATTTAATGCATCTAGAAAGGGTTTCATTAATGATATTTAAACCATTTGTATTAGGAGAGCCCCAGGAAGAAATACAATAGATTAGGTGTGAATTAACAAGGCTGAAGTATAGAGATATAAGGTTCTCTCGTGGAAGGAACCAGCCTACCTTTCGTAATATACCTGTATTTTGCTTGGTTCTAGTATGTAGCCTTTTCAGATGTTCTTTCCAGTTCAACTTGTGATCAATAACAACACCCAGATATTTTGTTTCGTTAACTTTGTTTAGAGATTGACCTGAAATAGAGACATGAAAGTTAGCTGTTTTGTTTTCACCAAAGATGTTATAGTTGGACTTGGAGATATTTAAAGTTAGTTGATTTGCAACAAGCCAGTCAGATACTTTTTTGAGTTCTGTATTTACGAGATTTTGAAGTATTTCAGGATCTGAATGAATCGTGAACAGACATGTGTCATCAGCAAACAATGTTTGTGAGAAAGACGAACTTAGTGCTAAATCGTTGACATATATCAAGAACAGGAGGGGGCCTAAAACTGAGCCTTGAGGTACACCATGAGAGATGAACCTGGGTTCAGACTTTACATGATTACAGGAGACACTTTGTTTTCTCTTAGTCAAGTAGCTTTGAAACCAGGATAGTACAGGGCCTCTGATACCTATTCTATCAAGCTTGTCAAGGAGAATTTTGTGATTTACAGTATCAAAAGCTTTTGCCAGATCCAAAAAAATTGCACATCCAACTTCTTTTTTAGCTTTGCACCTAGCTATAATGTCAGTGAGATGAATAACTGCAGAAGATGTAGACTTACCTTTTTGGAAACCAAACTGTCCTTTGAATATAATGTGATTTTTGTTGAGAAATTTAGTTATTCTTTCATGAACAATTTTTTCAAAGATCTTGTCAAAAATTGGGAGAACAGATATTGGCCTGTAGTTTTTTATATCATTTCTAAGTCCACTTTTGAAGAGAGGAGTTACTTTAGCATGTTTTAAAAGTTCAGGGAAAACACCAGTGGATAGGGAGTTGTTTATCATAATAGCAAGAGGATCAGGAGTCAACTTCATACCAGCTCCCAAATACAACTTCTCGCTTGATGCGATTGACCTTCAATACCCAATAGTTTTTATGGTTCTCTGTGTATACACAAACAAAACACAAAATAACCTCTTTTGGGGAGAGAACAG
>NW_027104467.1:5987-17357 GCF_902728285.1 Clytia hemisphaerica
ATTTTCAAAAAAATTGATTTTTGAAGCCGGAACTATTCAAAAACCGCCGGAACAACCTATTTTCGCTAGAAAGACAGTATTTCTTGAATTTCTCGAGCTGTACTTTATAATTTTTTAAGAAATTTTGCGCACTGATGCAAGATGACAATACCTAAAATGTGACGGAGCCCGATTTTCGAAACACATATGCCGGAAAAACCGGTTTTTTGACATTTTCTCGAATTTTCATCCTTAGTTTTTTCTGATTTAATGCAGAAAGATGTGTATTCGCAATACTTAAAACATGGCCGAGTTTGTTTTTTTGAGAACAATTCTTTTCCGGCTGAAAATGCCGGAAATATGCCGGTAATCACCGTTTTTGCAGATTTTCAATTGACTTTTTCCTTATTTCTTTGTTTTTTTTCACACAAAAACATTATTGATAACAATGCTCACCATCAAGCATGATTCAATTGTCAATAAAACTGATTTTTGCAACCAGAACTTTCTATTTATTTTTTCCCTACAACCCTTCCCTCTCCCCCTAGACTAGTAAACCACTTCGTTGTATTTTGCTGCAGATTAAACTTGCAATAGGATCTATTTTTCTATATGTTCACTGAATCTTTCCAAACCACTCTCCCGCGGCAATTTCTATTTTTTATAAGAACTCTTTATTATAAGCACTATTCCCGCGTTCCTGTGTTCAAGGAAAGACAGACGCTTGCTAGTCTACTCCCCCCCCATCAACAATCAATGATGAATTTATTGCGTTATGCATTTTTGCTAAACGCTATATTTTCCAACTGATTTTTTTCATTTTTCTCCTCGCATTGATATTTAACTTTCATCATCAGGTAGGTCCATTCAGCATCTAGCTTGTTTTTTTTCAACAGACATATCATTATCAAGTTCTGAACTACCCAAGTAACTTGGTCATCAAGGGAGTTCGAAATTCCACAACCTACAACATTTCAATGCGAGTTGAAACTGTCAGTGGTAAAGAGGGAGCAACCACAACTACATCATTCCAAGTACCAGTTCCAGGTCAGTGAATAGAGCTTTTTCATAAATTACGTCACGAACATCACTTGCCTCATATTATAACAATTACCATGGTGATTATGTGCCTTGAGACATGCAAATAATTTCAAAACGAGGTAAGTGATGTTCGTGACGTAATTTATGAAAAGGTATATTAACCTCGCTTAGTATATTTGTCAACATTTTTATTCGAGGTTTACGCACTTCTGGATACAAATCAACGACACTGCGGGCCTTGTTTTCAAATGAAATAATTACTTCAAACGACATTTATACATGCATTATGTTTTCCCAAAAGACCGTTTTCAATTTTAATACTAAATTTCAAACATTAATATGTCTGACGACGTTGAAGTATCGTAGCAACAAGTCTTTGAGAACGAGGTTCGCAATCAATTATTTTATGCATATCCAGAAGAATGTATAGGTGAGGTCTGATCGATTCAAAATAGGCGACTTTGTGCGTCGTATATCGTATCGTTCAGAGTTTAGAAGGTCTTCAATCTGGACCGTTAGTACCGGCCCCTGAACCATACTTTATAGAAATATTACCCTTTGAAACTTGTAACCTTCATATCACTGGTTCGAGAAGGACTTGAATTCTGTTAAAAAATAGGGCTTTTCCCAAAAAAACCGTGTACTGAGGAGGTCCATTTCCGTTCCGAGGCGTTAAGGTTCGATATGGTATCCGCGGTATGGAAGTCCATAGGAATATACGAAAATCTGTCAAAATTAATTTGAATTCCGTGGGGTTAAACTTTTTAAATCATTCAAACATTCCAAATTCCAGATAGTTTTGAACCTAAAATTGCCAGGAATTACAAGGGGTTACAGTATTTTTAATCTTAAAGGGTTGTATTTTTGTGGAAAAGTCGTCTTGATATGAAAAAGAGATAGCTACAAGTAACACTTCGTTTGAAAAGTTTTGAGCGGATTGACGTAAGCTTTCTAAAATTTCGTAAAAATTTGAATAAAGATTAAAACCTCTAATAAAGGTCCAAATGTACGATGAATTGTTAAAATTGGTCGAAATATACCTATTACAAACTCTTTAAAAACTCGTTGGATAGCTCATTCTTTCTCACTTTTCCATATCATAGGTTGACACCAACGTGGGGAGAATTTAAAAAAATAGTATATATTGTGAAAGTGATGTTGTGAATGTCATAATAGATGTGATAACTAAACCTTTGAGCAAAAATTTTCTTCAGGCAAAATAAAAATCCAAACCTAGAAAAAAATCCAAACCTAGAAAAGACCTTTCTAATCTTCTCAACTCAGAAAAGGAGCTTGAATCTACTTTTTGCGAACTCTTGTTTGAGAAGCAAGAAAATGTAATTGTTGGATGTATCTATAAACATCCAACGATGAAAATCGAAACTTTTACAAACGACTTCTTCATTCCCTTCTTACAAAAAGCTAACAAGGAAAATAAGCGCCTTGTGCTTATGGGTGATTTTAATATCAACTTGCTAGAATGTGGTACCTCTCCACATGTAAATAACTTCGTAGACTCTCTTGAATCCTTTTTTCTTTTACCTAGTATTTCTCTACCTACCAGAATCACTGATAGGTCTAGGACACTCATTGATAACATTTTCTTCACTCCTTCTAAATACAAACCTTTAACAGGAATCTTCTTTCAGGTATTTCTGACCACTTGCCTCAATTTCTGATATTTGAGAATTTTCATTTTAACTCCTGCAAGGAAACAAAATATTACAGGAGATGGAAAAATTTTGATAACAATAAATTCAAAGAATCCTTTTACAGAGTAGATTGGAATGACATCTTGCATTCTGACTCGGATAATCTAGATCTTCTTTTTAACAGCTTTTTTGATCGAATGAATACCCTAATAGATATACACGCACCTCTGCAAAAACTCACCAATAAGCAAATTAAAAAGGGAGCTAAATCTTGGATAACTAAAGGCATTAAAACCTCTATTGCTAAACGAGATCAACTCTTAAAGGCTTACACGCGAGAGAAGGACAACACTATTAAACACCAACTCCACATCAGATATAATTCTACAGAAATCAAATTGTTAAGCTCTGCAGAAGAAGTAAGAATAACCATTATAAAAAGTACTTTCAAACAAATATAAAGAACAGTAAAAATATCTGGAAAGGCGTATACGAATTGATCGAAAGTAAAAAATGCCGTAGTAGCACAACAATATCTCTAAATATTGACGGACAAGTAAACATCTGATCCTAAAGTAACAAGCGAGGAATTGGAATAAATATTTTACTTCAATAGCCGATAAAATACGTCAAACTATAAATGTTAATAATGAGGAAGCGAACTTTCATCAAACTCTTGTAAATTCACCAATAATTTCTCTGTTTTTCGAGGAGATACAAGCTGAGGAAATCGTAAAAATTATCAATGCTCTTAAACCTAAGGCAAATGGACCATTCAGCATTCCACCAAAAATCTTAAAATCGGTTCTTGGTGAGGTTAGCTCAACTCCTTGCTAAAATTTTCAATTTATCAATACAGACAGGCAAGTTTCATAACAACTCTTAAAGTAGCAAAAGTAATACCCGTGTATAAAAATAAAGGTTCCCCATACGATCCTAACAACTTTAGACCAATTTCGCTCCTCTCTAATATTGATAAAATCTTTGAAAAATTAATTAAATTCAGAGTTGTAAATTTTTCTTAACATTAACAACAGCATTTTCAAAAACCAATTTGGATTCCGTAATAAACACTCTACTTCTCACGCATTAATAAATCTAACAGAAAAAATTCGGTCAAATATTGACAAAGGGTTGTATTCTTGCGGGGTATTCATTGATCTTCAAAAAGCTTTCGATACAGTAGATCATGAAATTCTTCTATCAAAACTTCATCACTATGGCATACGTGGCGTTGCGAACCTCTGGTTTCGATCTTACCTGACTGAGAGGAAACAATATGTTTCAATTTCTGGGCATGATTCCTCAAAACGATCTATCAGACACGGAGTCCCCAGGGCTCTGTCCTAGGGCCTCTACTTTTTCTAATATATATAAATGACATTCCTGAAGCCATTCTGAATAGCGAAATAAACCTCTTTGCTGACGACACCTGTCTTCTCTCTTCCGATTCGAATCTAAATTCACTTGAGACGAAAGTGAATTCTGACTTAATCAGACTCTCCTCTTGGCTTCGTGCCAACAAAATCTCTCTTAATACTACAAAAACTGAGGTTATCCTGTTTAGAAGTAAAAATAAACCTGTACCATATACAATGAATCTCAATCTTGATGGGCATGTCTTGAAATTTTCGAAATGTGTCAAATATCTTGGTCTTTTTCTCGATGAATGTCTAGCGTGGAATTTCCATTTTGATCATTTATCCGCAAAACTTAGAAGGTCAAATGGCATTTTATCCAAACTGCGTCACTTTGTTCCACAGACCATTCTTAAAACTTTATACTATGCTATTTTTCACTCTTATTTGTCATACGCAATAATCGTATGGGGGCAAAGTCTCACTCAAAACTCTAGAATAGGCAAACTTCAAAAAAGATGCGTGCGCATCTTGACTTTTTCAGATTTTAATGCAGAATCTGCTCCTCTTTTCATTAACCTGGATATTCCAACTTTGCCACATACTGTAACAAAGTTCAATATCCGACTCGTACATCAAACTCTCACTAATCTTTCTCCTGAAGCTGTTACGAACATTTTAAACTTCAAAACTCTGTCTCATAATTATCTTACTAGAAATAACGAACTGAAACTTTTGGAGCGCCCAAAAGCCAAAACATTAAACTATGGATTGAAATCGATTAAGTACCAATCTCTTTTAAACTGGAACCAGCTAATATTACATACTAAAATCGATCTACAACCATTATCTGGATATATGATCAAAAAAAAGATAAGCGAGTTCCTTCAAAATTGACCTCTTGCATACCAGAAAAATGAAAGTCCATATAGATATAAAAATACTCTATATATTAATAGTATAACGCGTATGTCATTTTGTTTTCTGTCTGTGTGTCACTTTCGATTTCGCAAGCAATGTTTTGTTCTCGGTAAGTTTGTTTTGATTGACAGATCGGATAGAGCCTGGTTTAGACTTTATTCAGCCTTTGTTTTGAAATTTAAGGCCCGTCTACATTTAGTAATTTTAATTTCTGCCTAGGCATGCCCGTTTTTTGTTTTTCTCTTTTCTTTTGTTTAAATTCTTTTCGAATGTAATTAACGATCGTATTTATTAATGGCATTCGAATTCTTTTCAAAACAAATTCCTTTTATAGAAAAGAATAATTCAAATGTAAATCAAAACATAACAGTCAAAAAGTTTGTCAAACCAAACAACGACAGCATTCAAAAGGCGATAAAAAGCAAAAAGAGAAAATTAGTCAACCTCTTTCTTCATATAAAAGGGACCTTAAGCAACTAGGACGGCGACTTGAGGGAGTACGTGGAGAAAATATTAAAATTTAATGGCAAATTTTATTCGATTTTACTATGGTTTAATAGCACGTGAATGGACTTTAACAAAAGCAAACTTTGGTGAAAAATAATCTTTTATCTCCCGAGTGATTTAAATGATTAATTATTATTGTACTCTTTTATTACCGCCTTCGTCTTAGAGAGAACGTCGAAACATGTTTTTGAAGTCGCCTTGTAATTTTGAAACGTCCATTAATTACCCAATTAAATCTAAGTATTCTCATGAGAAAAGTATATGAAAAGAATGAAATCTTTTTGTGATTCAAATGTTGATCCCAAAAGGGATTTGTTATTGTTGGATGCTACAGTTCTCACTACAACCGCCGTCCTAGCTGCTTAAGGTCCCTAAAAACATTCAAGTCGTCGTTACTGTCAAAAAGTGTGTACGTCATTTTACATGTTTAAATTTGAAAAGTGGCTGCGTTTAGACCAACTGGCATTTGTAGTTTGGCATTTGCTCGTGAGGGATTCGATTTTAATAGCTTTTCCATTGTATTTTCTGTCATGGCATTTAAGAAATTTTTAGAGTCATTACTGAAGAAAAGGTGATTCCCTCAAGTTCAACTTTGACAGATCAAACAATGAAAAGCATGGAATCTTTCAAAAACTGAAGTCATTAAGACTGAAACTTTTTGCCGTAGGGCTAGGCTATGGCAAATGTTGCAAATTTTACAATCTATAGAAAGAACTGAATAAAAAACGTGCAAATACTTTAAAAAATCAAAATTGTCATTTTTTCTCTTTGTTTTGGTTTCTTTGTTTGATTTGAAATGCCAGAAAAGGGGATTCCTTTGCTCAAAATGGCATTTCAAATGCCAACGAAATGCCAACACGCTGGCATCATTAGGCATTTGACAAACCGAACAATTTACAAAATGCCAGGCTGGTCTAAACGCAGCCAGTTATGACAAGGGTTTAAAAAAGCAACTTAGAATTGTCTTATTTTTTCAATCTGATAAAAACAAAGAGTTGCACTATTCTTTGTGACTTTCCCACTTTTTCCTGAAGAATTGTCATTTCAACTGGACGGCATATTCAGAGTTGTTTCAGACGACACTGGTACAGTAAACGATTCTCTTCCTGATAACTTTTGACTTAAACAAAAAATTCGTCTACATCCAAAGGACTTTTATTGCGTTCAGCTACAGCTTATACCGGCGTGCGACGCCGGGTACCGGCTAGTTTGATTTATTAAAACAAAAGATTACTTATATAACTATATTTTTTTTACGTTGAGTTTTTTTTTTTTTTTTTTTTTTTTTTTTTTTTTTTTTTTTTTTTTTTACTTTGTTATTTGAAATATTGAAATATTGTTACTCTAATAGTTATATCAACCCCACAGAAAAAAAAAATCTGCGTCCAGGTAGCCATTCCATATGATTAGACGGAAACGTCTATTGGATGGACTCCTGGCCTGCATCCCCTCCCCTAATTTATACAAACTTAAATATGTAAATTTTTAATGATATGCAGGCGAATAAATAAGTTTTGAATTTGAATTTGAATTTGAATTTGAAAAGATCAAAACAGTTATTTTCGTACCCACAGATCGAATATTTTGAAGGCATTCTTCAAACAAAACTCGGCGAAAACACAAAGTTTTTATGTATTATAGTAGTAGGAGCCGTACCAAAATACTGAGTCGATTCGTATACAACACATTCTTCTTTCAAAGTTAATAAACTAATTCGCCATAATTCTTCACCGAAATATCGGAAGTTCTAATTGGAAGTGATGTTGACTTACGCTGAAGATCTCTCATTCAAAATCTACCATTTTATGGACAAATGAAGTACACCCAAATGCTCTAATTTGAAGATTGCTAGAAACTTCGGAGTGCCCCGGTTGTCCCTGACCAAACGCCACAAAACACCATTTCCGCCTTTCCTTTTCATTCCCTATGAAAACTTACATAAATATGTAACACATCCAAAACGTTTTGTAGCATTTGATTTTATTAAATGAATGCAAACATATAAATAGTTTGACGCTGACGATTTCTTGTCTCTACAGTACTGTACAAAACTTCTATCTTCTCTCGCAGAAAAACCAGTGATACCAGAAGCCTCCTGGATCAACCACAGAAATTACAGCACTATTAGAATCAGACTGAACGAGTTTTCTCCTTCCTGGCTTTCTTATATCGTCACTTATTCGTTATTCAGTAATGGAACTCAGGTCAGTATCTTCATTTCTTCAATTTTATTCCGCTTAATTGTTTTGGCGGCGCGTGGTGCTAGTAATAGGAGTAATTATGCTTGTAAATATGTTTTTAGTTAATTGCGTTTTGAGGTTATATGATAGTCGGATCATTCTAATGCATGCAAATTAGCACGACGTGTGGTTTTTTCATAGATTGGAAGCGTGGTATCATTTCTACCTAACGGTAAGCCAACAGATTACATTTCACTTGGTGCAGGAACACTAAAGAATGGAACAACATACCAAATCGTTATCAATGCCAAGACTGATGCAGGATTTGCCAAGGCGAAAATTATCAATTATACTATACCCAGAATGGGTGAGTTTTTATTTTTTGTTCATCATCTGAAGTCTCTAACTACTTTGATGTGTAAAGAAATATACCGTAAACCGAAGACTACAGCTCCCCGGTAGGTTTTTTTTATATCCATATAAAATGAAAGTCTCTTATCAGAAACACTCACCTGAAAACAGCGATTTGGCAGTAGCGTGGTGGAAGGGGGGGGGTGGTCAGCGGCAGATTTCTTTTGGGGGGGAGGCAAAGATGCAAAGAGGTGCCTCTGATCACAAATTTCGGCGCTCCTCTGCTTTATCATACCTTAGAATTAGCAGTTTCAAGCCAAAAAAAGAAAAAATACACAAATGTTTTCCTGCTCGCATCGCCCGCGTCAATGATGCAAAGATGTTTTACTTTTCAGAGGGGGCGCAAAAATACCAATCTTCGAAAATTGTCTCCCCAGTTTGGCCAAATTTTGCAAAAACGTTTGCAAAAAAGTTAACAAATTCTGTGAACCATAGGAGGAATTTCTTAATCTTGATTCGCATTTCTGCCAATCAATCAGTACTTTCTGTTCTTATGGTATTTTTATAGCACCACCCGGTCCAGTGCTGAACCTGAAAGTGGGCAAAGTAACACCAACAAAAGATTACGTTTGGCTTCAACTGTGGTTTGATCGGCCAACTGATGATGGTCAAGATGGTGCACCAAGTTTGTCCGGGAAACTGAAATATTGCGAAGGCCTTTCCAATGACAATTTGTTAAACTGCAAAGAGGACACCGTTTTTATCGTCGACGACGGCAAGAAAGCTGTTTCACCACTTAAAGAAAAGACCAAATATTATTTCGAGATTACTTTGAAGAACAAATTGGATCAATATGGAGCAACTGTAGGAGAATATTACACAACACCTTCGTACAGTAAGTTTGAGGAAGTTGAATTCGCACAACAAATAATATAGATTCTGAGGACCATTTTTTTGCCAAAAAGGCAAGTACGGTTAAATGCACCATTTTTTGTCTGAAACATTTTCTTGTGAGCCTCTTTATGCCTCTGCGGTGGGGTGATGTTTTATTTTTAGCACGTGGGCTTGTTCGAATAAGTGCGAAGTTACTTTATCCACTTCAATGCCATATCTTTTGTTTTCAGAAGAGCGCTTCTGCGCACATGTTTGGTTTGGTTTGATTGGTGTACCAGAAAGCTGCTACTAGCCTGACACAGAATTTTTCTAACCATGCCAGACTAGCGAGCACCTCACCAAAAACCGGGATTTTTCATCCTTTTTCTTAAGTGTATCTAGTATAGGCTAGTGCCAGACCTACACATGGCAAGATTTTTCAAAAAGCAATAATTGCCCCCCCCCCTCCGTATCATTTAATTTGCAAAATATTTTTTTTGTTTCAGCGTCGACATCATCAGGCGGTTTGAGTGGAGGAGCGATCGCTGGTATTGTGTGTGGCTGTTTAGGCGTGTTGCTCGTTGCTATTGGTGCTTGCTGGAAGAAGAACCAATCTTCGAACGATCCTGGTTCGGTCAGTTACTCCAAGTCGTAAAGAAATCTGAACAAGCTTTGTATTAATGGATGCATCGCATGTACGACTTCTATGAAAAGTAAATTACGTTCAAGAGGAAGAGGGTTCCGCCAAACTAAAGCAAAACACTTCATAACACTAAAAAGTAACACAGTTATTCTTAAACAATACTTTAAGGGAAGAAATTTTGGCGGATGACTCATGATGTCAAATTAAATTTTTCTGTGAAAAATCTTTTTCGGCCATCCGCCAAGTTAAATTCTCGCAAAAATTTCTTCCTTTAAGGTAGTCAGGACAAAGTTTGTCCCAACCCCCTGTTGTTTGATATTAAATCATCCTATTTATATCCATATCATGAGTTTTAAGTCTTTAAGCATACCTTCACGTCATAGGGGAACGGGCTCCAGTTTACTAGGGTCAAATAAAGTTTTTTCAATGCAATGAATTCAGAAACGTTACGTTATTCGACACTGGAAACTCCAACCCATTCTCTTTAAATCATTTATTATCTATATTATAATACGCTTAAAACCGAACTTTCCAATTCTCTCGTGATGCATTTTGGCATGCTCCTTTTCTGTATTGATCTTTCAATAGGTTAATTTTTGGACCTACCCCGGTGGGGTGGAGGTCCTATAAATTAACCTGTGTTCGTTCGTTCGTTCGTCCGTCCGTTCGTCTGTTACCAACTTTTTTCAGGATTGAATCATAGGAATCTTTTGATTTTTGGTACAAAGGTGCAAAATGGTGGTGGCCAAAATGTGACGGAGCCTGATTTTCGAAAAAAAAAATTTGGGGGCAAATTTGGGCCAAAAAACGGCTAAAAAACGGGTTTTTTGGACTTTGTGAAAGATTGGATCATTAATTTTTTCTGATTTTTTGCATGAAAGTAGGGTACCATCATAGGTAAAAGACTCAAGCAGATTTTTGCAAAAAAAATTTTTGGCTTAAGAAACGCATGTTTATCTTTAAGAATCACTATTGATAAGCATACATCAATGTTCTTAGTCAAATTACTCAATTTTTATTACTTAGATAGATTTTCGTTTTGCTCATGAGGGCTTACTTTTGAAGAATATGTGTGTTTAATAATGAAATTTTGGCTGCTTGGCGTGTTTTTATAAAAAACTGGTGAAATTTGATATTTTTTTATAAGCACATTATCAATTACTTAGGTATTAGCTTTTCTCGAGATTGGCTCTTTCATTTTTTATGATTTTTTGCACAAAGATGCATAACTATAAACCCTCGAATGTGACGGAGCC
The DNA here is from genome assembly GCF_902728285.1 of Clytia hemisphaerica. Lineage (NCBI taxonomy): Eukaryota > Metazoa > Cnidaria > Hydrozoa > Leptothecata > Clytiidae > Clytia > Clytia hemisphaerica. The sequence continues at coordinate 16,749 of NW_027104467.1, forward strand.
CGATTTTCGAAAAATACTGTAATGTTTTTGGGTAATTTGGGCCAAGAAACGGGTTAAAATATTGGATCATTGTTTTTTTCTGATTTTTTACATAAAGAATATTTGAAGAGCATGAAATTTTGGTTTCTAAACGTTTTTTTATAAGAAACTATTTGCGTCACTATTTGTGTTCTGAATGATTGTTTAATGGTCACGCTCACGTAGATATCAATTATATATGTGTTACATAAATGCATAACCAGGTAGGTCCATAAAAGTATCACTTGTTAACCTTAAAATGGAAGCCGTGAAAATATGATTTTTCCTTTCTTTTCCTAATCTTCTTTGTTGAATATTTGTAAGCGCGTTTTGAATGTGAACACTCGTTTTCTGTTTCCATTTCATTTTCTTTCCATCTTTCAAAGTCACCCTCGAATGTCTACGCCCGATGGCTATTTTTCAATATTTTTGTTAATCATATCCAAGGAAAGTTCATACTCGATAAAGACTTGATGAAGTTCTGCAAGAGAACGAAATATCGTGAAAGACAGTTGATTTTACTTTTTTGTTCGTCATTTTCCAAGGAAATTTCATTATTATATATGAACGATTTATAAGAAGAAAAACTAG
>NW_027104468.1:0-118624 GCF_902728285.1 Clytia hemisphaerica
GAGAAAGTAGATATTGGCATATTACGCTAACAATATCTATTTATAATATACGGACAATTACGCCAACTAATTTTATATTATATACCGGGTGCGTCAGAAAAAACTTTGGACGTTTGGTGAGCCACTGGGACCGAGCAAAGTCTTTTTGAAACTCAAAACCACTTTTATTAGAAAGAGGATAGTCTAACTTAAATTTTGAGGTATCATTCATTAAATTTGAAACAAAACTTTTTGAGATATTGCTATTTGAAGCTCAAAATTACTTATCAAAAAGAGCAAAAATGCATCAAAAACAGGTAATTAAATTTGTTCTCTTATTTTCTATCTCTCTCTTTCTCTTTTTGTTCTGATGTGCACGTTTTTAACGATGTCATTAATGTTTCCACTGGGTAATAAAACCATCCAGAGCGGGAATTTTTAAACAACAATTAAAAAATTTTATTTTGGTGAATTTTTGAGAGAATCCCTATCTGTGAAGAGTGGTGGATGTATGGAAAAAAATCTCTCTTTCTCAAAATGCCGCGACAACACTGTCTATTGTCACAACATTTTAATTACCCATTTTTGACGTTTTTTTACACTTTTCGAAAAGTGAATTTTAACTTCAAAAGCTTATAACTTGAGAAATACTTTACCCAACTTAAAAAGCTATACCGCAAAATTTAAGTTAGACTATCCTCTTTCTAATAAAAGTGGTTTTGAGTTTCAAAAAGACTTTGCTCGGTCCCAGTGGCTCACCAAACGTCCAAAGTTTTTTCTGACGCACCCGGTATACAGACAATTACGCCAACATGTTCCCGTAATATTGATATCTATATGATATATCTGGAAATACGCCAACTAGTTCGCGTAATTGTCTGTATATAATATATCCAAAACTGATACGCTAACTAGTTCGCGTAATTGTTCGTATATAATATATCCAAAACTGATACGCTAATTAGTTCGCGTAATTGTCCGTATATAATATATCCAAAACTGATACGCCAACTAGTTCGCGTAATTGTCCGTATATAATACATCCATAACTGATACGCTAACTAGTTCGCGTAATTGTCTGAATATAATACATCAAAACTGATACGCCAACTAGTTCGCGTAATTGTCTGTATATAATATATCAAAACTGATACGCCAACTAGTTCGCGTAATTGTCCGTATATAATACATCAAAACTCATACGCCAACTAGTTCGCGTATTTGTCCGTATATGATACATCCAAAACTGACACGCCAGACTATTCTTTATCTATTTTCATCAACTACAGGCAGTACAATAGTACATGATTGGTCTAGTCCGCGTAATTGTCCGTTTATACTATACTTTATACTTTAATATACTTTTCGGAGGCATCCGGAACGACCCGGCAAGCCTCCGGAACTCGCGACTTTCTGAAACCCTTGGGGGCTTCTGCAAGGCCCCCAAGGCTTTCTATAATGAACTTGAAAAGTGGAAAAGATGTCCGGGCATAAAGACCGGCGNATTTATCAATACAGACAGCAAGTTCCTAACAAACTCTTAAAGTAGCAAAAGTAATACCCGTTATAAAAATAAGGTTCCCCATACGATCCTAACAAACTTTAGACCATTTCGCTCCTCTCTAATATGTTAAAATTTTGAAAAAATTAATTAAATTCAGAGTTGTAAATTTTCTTACATTAAAAACAGCATCTTCAAAACCAATTTGGATTCCGTAATAAACACTTCTACTTTCACGCATTAATAAATCTAAAAGAAAAAATTCGTCAAATATTGACAAAGGGTTGTTCTTGCGGGGTATTCATTGATCTCCAAAAAGCTTTCGATACAGTAGATCATGAAATTCTCTATCAAACTTCATCACTATGGCATACGTGGCGTTGCGAACCTCTGGTTTTGAATCTTACCTGACTGAGAGGAAACAATATGTTTCAATTTTGGCATGATTCCTCAAAACGATCTATCAGACACGGAGTTCCCCCAGGGCTCTGTCCTAGGGCCTCTACTTTTTCTAATATATATAAATGACATTCCTGAAGCCATTCTGAATAGCGAAACAAAACCTTTGCTGACGACACCTGTCTTCTCTCTTCCGATTCGAATCTAAATTCACTTGAAACGAAAGTGAATTCTGACTTAATCAGACTCTCCTCTTGGCTTCGTGCCAACAAAATCTCTCTTAATACTACAAAAACGGAGGTATCCTGTTTAGAAGTAAAAATTAACCTTTACCATACAATGAATCTCAATCTTGATGGGCATGTCTTGAAATTTTCGAAATGTGTCAAATCTTGGTCTTTTTCTCGATGAATGTCAGCGTGGAATTTCCATTTTGATCATTTATCCGCAAAACTTAGAAGGTCAAATGGCATTTTATCCAAACTGCGTCACTTTGTTCCACAGACCATTCTTAAAACTTTATCTATGATTTTTCCTCTCATTTGTCATACGCAATAATCGTATGGGGGCAAAGTCTCACTCAAAAACTCGAGATAGGCAACTTCAAAAAGATTGCGTGCGCATCTTGACTTTTCAGATTTTAATGCAGAATCTGCTCCTCTTTTCATTAACCTGGATATTCCAACTTTGCCACATACTGTAACAAAGTTCAATATCCGACTCGTACATCAAACTCTCACTAATCTTTCTCCTGAAGCTGTTACAAACATTTTAAACTTCAAAACTCTGTCTCATAATTATCTTACTAGAAATAACGAACTGAAATTTTTGGAGCGCCCAAAAGCCAAAACATTAAACTATGGATTGAAATCGATTAAGTACCAATCTCTTTTAAACTGGAACCAGCTAATATTACATACTAAAATCGATCTACAACCATTATCTGGATATATGATCAAAAAAAAGATAAGTGAGTTCCTTCAAAATTGACCTCTTGCATACCAGAAAAATGAAAGTCCATATAGATATAAAAATACTCTAATTTGATTTATTCAGATTTATTAAAACAAAAGATTACTTATATAACTATATTTTTTTTTGTCGATAGTTACGTTGAGTTTTTTTTTACTTTGTTATTTGGAATATTGAAATATTGTTACTCTAATAGTTATATCAACCCCACAGAAAAAAAATCTGCGTCCAGGTAGCCATTCCATATGATTAGACGGAAACGTCTATTGGATGGACTCCTGGCCTGCATCCCCTCCCCTAATTTATACAAACTTAAATATGTAAATTTTTAATGATATGCAGGCGAATAAATAAGTTTTGAATTTGAAGTGGGCACCGATCAGAGCCCGGCCAGGACCCCCAAGGGCCGTCTGCAGTGGTACCCAAAGGAGGTCATTTTTTTCTTCATTTATTAATCAATATTGTTCATTTTGTTAGCTTATTAAGGTTCCTTCCTCCTGGCGGTATGATCTGGTGGTCCTTTTGCGGGAGGTTAGGAATCTTTAGTTTTGTACTATTTGTTCGTGTTACCTATACTATAGATAAAAAAAGGTCATTTTTTCAATTTTGACGAATTTTCAAGCCTTTTAAAGGCTTCGGAGGACTAATGGAGGGTGCTGGCTTTGAGGGAGAGCAAGGCAGAGGGTACCCGAAGGGCCCCAAAGGACTGTGGGGGGGGGGGGCTGTAGAGGCCTCAATTAGTCCCACTGGGGAACTTTGCCTGACTGCTTAGTCGGCCTTGAGCAAGGTATAAATAGCCAGAAAAAGCACCCCAGGCATGCTCCACGTCCATACTAGGATGAAAGCACCTGTCGTCAGATCACAGAAGTTGAGCATCGTCGGGCCGGGATAGTACTTGGATGTGGGACCGCCTGGGAACTCCCAGTGGCGTGGAGTGGAGGTGGAGCTTTTTCTTCCAGTTATGCTAGTAATGCTATGCTATGCTTTTGGGTGGTGGTGCTTTACTTACTTACTTTTACTTACTTTTACTTTTACTCATTAGCAAGCCCTCACACCCTTGAGAAAATTTCCCAGCGCTCGACCAGCAGTAGTTAGCCCGGGGGGTACTGGGGTTGCCAGCTGACGGGGGGGTGCCACCCGACTTTCGACCCTCGGACCCTTACCAGGACTAAAAAGTAGAAAACAAAGGAACATTTTGTGAATTTTACGACCCTTAGCGGGACAAATTTGACCAATTTTGACCAAATTTTGGTCTTTCCGGGGGTAAAAAGTTGAAATTTTCCTATTTCTCGGATCCTTAGTGGGACTGAAATTTAATTTTCTGATTTTTCCGACCCTTAGCGGGACTTTGGAAATCCAAAAAAGGTACCCTTAAGGCAAGGGCGGCACATACCGTACCCTTTATTTCCCTAAGTACCCCCCCCCGGGAAGTTAGACCAGTGGTCCAAAGTTCACGCACTGTGGATCCCCTGATCGAATCCGATCCGGTTCGGGCCAAAGTTCCAATAATTTATGTTTTCTTTTATGTAGATCCCGAAAAAATAGGTTCGAAGTCCTTAAAAGTTCTTAAAGGGGGGGGGGTCAGAACTCGTACCAGACCAGCTTGGAGCCCCCGGTGAGATGGAAAGCAGTGAGACGTTTCTACAACTTATGAACCACTTTGGTGCTGACGTACACCTTCAGCCAAGTCTCAAAAATACTTTGAGGGGTCCCTATTGAGCTCTGGGCCAAGCCAAACTAGCGAAGGAATGACACCCCTGAGAAATTTCGCCAGTGCATTTCCAGAAGTTGGCCCAGTGATATAAGGCGTTAGGTTCACGCACTAGGGATCCCCGGATCGAATCGGGTCAAGGTCACCTTTAAAATTGTTATACAGGTTTTGATATTTCATGTTTTTTTGGGTGTAGATTCCGAAAAAAATAGGTCCAAAGTCCTGAAAATTTGACGGAAAGGCGCTACGGGACTGCAAATGACCCCCTCCCCTAGCGCCGGACTGGGTGGGTCTCACGACTTGAAACTTTCTGGAGACGTCAAGCATATCAAAAGGGAAAAGCATGCTAAATTTCGTCACTCCATCGTCACCGATCGCCGGGCTACGGGCTGCGAAAGGTGCGCTGCAGGATGTCCCCGTAAGGACGATTATCGGGCCGTACGGCGTTTTTAGTCGGTCAAATTTACCGTGCTATAACTTGTTCCCAGGCCCAAAAAATCAAAATTTTCATGAAATGAAAAAAATACCCCAGATATATTCACCCAATGGACAAGTGTGCAGAATTTCAGCCAAATGTGACCATTTTTGACGTCTCCAGGCTGCCAGCCTCGTTTTGGCGCTAAAACTCGTCCCAAGGCCCAAAAAATCAAAAAAGAATATCTGAATTCTAACATATGTAGTTTACCTCTATGCGGACAGTGCAGTACCTATGGAATGATTTAGACTGATTTGATCAAGTTTTTTCTAAAAACTAATAACATTCAGGGAGATGCACAATTCCTAAAACTGGTTAACTGTAGTTGGCGTATCAGTTTGGATATATTATATACGGAAATTACGCGAACTAGTTGGCGTATCAGTTTTGATGTATTATATACGGACAATTACGCGAACTAGTTAGCGTATCAGTTTTGGATATATTATATACGGACAATTACGCGAACTAGTTGGCGTATCAGTTTTGATGTATTATATACGGACAATTACGCGAACTTGTTGGCGTATCAGTTTTGGATATATTATATACGGACAATTACGCAAACTTGTTGGCGTATCAGTTTTGGATATATTATATACGGACAATTACGCGAACTAGTTGGCGTATTTCCAGATATATCATATAGATATCAATATTACGCGAACATGTTGGCGTAATTGTCTGTATATATAATATAAAATTAGTTGGCGTAATTGTCTGTATATTATAAATATATATTGTTAGCGTATTACGCTAATATATGTAATCTCGCAGGTGTAAGGCCGTTCGTAAAAAATCCCTTGGTTCCCGTCATTCCAACCATCAAAAAGTGGGTGGGTGGGTCGGTCGGTCAGGTAAAAAATATTTTCTGTTTGAACGAAACAGTCCAAGAGGGTGGAATTTTCCTTAGATTGGTCGCCCTCCTACTAAGCCTCTTTTTCACTTCACAAAAGCTCTGCTGGTTTGTTTTAATGCTTCCATATGGTCCGCAATGAAAAATCAGACTTGAAAATCAGGAAAAAACGGAATCAATGGGTTTCGAATTGTTTTTTTGGGTAAGATTAGCGTTTGCTCTTTCTCTCAAAAAAGAAAACATGGAGGGTGATGGTGGAGTTTCAGCTGTCAGGAAAAATGGTTTCCGACTTTCCGACTCTAATTTTTCAGTAGAAATCACGGTCGGTCGGGTGACGGGAACCAAACAATTTTTTACGAACGGCCTAAGGCAACAATCACAAATATCTTCATTTGGCGTCCTCGTTGGATCTAAAAAGTGAGTCGGTCGGTCGTTTGGTAGTAAAAATTTTTGGGTTTTCTTAAGATTGGTCTGTGAGGCGGTAAAAGGTAAAAGGGTGTAAAAGGGCGTGGGTAGTGTCCGTTGGTGGCCAAATAGTGCACTTTTCCAGTGTTTTTCCACTGAAAAGGCTCTTTTTACCAATATATATATATTAGTAATTTCAGGAGGGCAGCCTGGTTTGTCACAAAATTTCTGGTGAATTTTCTTAGCGTCACAGACTTTAACCCCCTTTAACCCCCTTCGCGTCAATTTGACGTCTTTACTTTACGTTTATATCTGCTGTGTTGCTTTGCCACTTACCCCCGGATTGTTTTAGTAGGCACTTCGGTCAAGTCAATAAAAATACGCGTATATATTGAACCCGACTGTGGACCAATCGAAATTGCAATTACATAAATTATTGTGGAAGTGAACGCTTAAGACAAATGTTTGAGAAATCAAAAAGACAACTTTTGTAAGGATGTTGAGTTTTGTTTATATCAGTTAGGAACATTTGGCGAGTTCCTGTACGCGACCGCGATCTAAAAACTCATAACAACACTCATTAAAAAATGACGTTCGTGTCTTTTCGCACTTTTTTTAGCCTAGACGATATGTAGCAAACATGGTAAATATAAGCACACTGTGCTTTTAATTGGCTGAAATTTTTTTTTGTGTCGGAAAAACTTTTTCAAACTTTCAGCAATGATTGACCAAACTGTTACAATGAAAATTATCCAGTAAGTGAAGTCCAGTAATAAAGAGCGAGTATGCGATATCACCGATAAAATCGATAGGTGGTCACTAGGTGGTATTATTGATCATTATTGATTACTGTACTTCAATTACAATTGAATGTTCGATTAGTACTGTTTGAACTAAAGGAAAGCCTATGATCTTTCTACCGTTAAGCTGGTCTAATGTCGACACCCCTCTTCTAATCAGCTAGGACTTCCTTTCAAATTAACAATATTACATGAACGACAGTCTGGGCTGAAAATAATTTCAAATAACCTTTGTCCGCCTTCAGCCCGCGCGGTATTCTTTGCCCGCTTCAATTCTTAGATAATGTTATGTGAACCTGGTGCTAGGAGGTCAGTGAGTTATGGACAATATTAACAGCTATGTTTATTGTATGATATCTTCTCTATGTATATATAGTCGATAAATCAATAACAATTAATAATCTCATAAGTGAATATAATCGGTAGTCAATGTATAGTATAGTGTAGTAAAGTAGGGATCTATGTTAAAAATGGATTTTTGGAATCATAAACTGATTACCCCTTCAAAATGTGCCAAAACATGTATAATTTCAGAAAAAGTAGAACAAATTCGGTTGAAACCTTTTTTGACTTCCCTACCGGGGCCTTTAAGGCCACGCCCACCTCGGAATCTCACTGCTAGGTTGCCTAAAAATAGAATTCTCAAAAACCTATCAAGTTACCCCTCATTTGAAAGGTAATTTAATGTAGATTAAGAAAAACATCATGACTATGCATAAAAAATGAAGTGATAAGGTTGTAGAGTACATTACATTGCTCTTGAAAGAGGCTTTTTTAGTGTAATCGTGTAATGTCTTAAAAAATTCATACTTTTGCAATTAATTCATACTTTCATTATATTTTTTGGAAGACCTACATGAAATAAACATAAGTGCTTATTTTCTACTGATATCATACATTTTGAATCTACAGGATCATTTTAAAAATTTAAAAACTATAAAACCAAGGATAAAAGAGCTCTTTGACAAAATAAGAAATTTCGTTGCTCTAATCGAGAACAGTCGAAGTTAGAAAGTCCGTCAACCTCTCAAACTTTATACTATCCAAAAGATATTTTACAGAGTTTGAAGGGTACTTCCTTTGCTATTATTAGATTTTAAACCTAATAAATTGAAATTGAAGTATTTTTGACAACATCTTATCCTCACAGTTCCTAGATATTGGACTTTAATTTTAGTCGCGATTACTTGGTCGACAGATGTCTTAATTATTTCAACTTTTTCAGGGAATGTCCAGTTGTGTCTGCTTTTATCAGTTCGTGTCATGTATGAAACTGTTACTGGTTAAACCTTTTCTACTACTCCTAAATGTCATTTTGTCTCATTACCAATACCCTCATGCCAATAACAAAGGCAATAACATGATCCCCAATATCACAAGTCTTTGGACTTTACTGCTCCCCAATATAACAAGTTTTTTTGACTGTATTGTTTCATCCCCTTGACCTTGTAAAGGAGAGTTGAGTTCCAGTTTTAGTGATTTACCTATCATCCCTCTTACCCACAATTCCATGTATAAAATTTCTAAGATTTTTAATAGTTGTCTAAGAGCAACAACGTGCAATATTGAGGTAAGAGCTCAAGTTTTCGACATACTCTTCTGTGGAGAGGTTGCGATAATCTTTTCTCAAACGAAAGACTGCAGCTGTTCGCTTGAGAGACATGCATGTAATTTTGGCATATTTCACTTCATTATACATCATTTTGTTCTTAGGTTTATCATCCATGTTTGTTTCTACGTACTTCTTAAGTAATTTCTTCTTCTGAGTTATATGGGCCTGAGATAAGTCTCCAATAATGAGTACTTTTTTGACCCTTCACTCAATCTTGCCTTTTCTGTTTCAGTAAAGGCTTCAGTTTTCTGCTCCTTGACTTTATCAGCCTATTCAAGTTTAATTACCTTGACTTCTTTGGAGGGTTTTATAAACTTTTTAAAGTTATTTGGATTTGTTTGCTCAAGAATGTCATGTTTTTATTGAGTACCATGTTCTTCATACATGTACTTACTGAGCTCTTGAAAAAATACTGCTATCCTATGACAAAAGTCTGATTTACTCAACTCTGTATGATTTTTTTGAAAGTATTGATCAAAGTATAACGATTTGGATAGGGAAATGATTGTAAGAGCTTAATATACTCAACATGCGTTTTTAGAGGGAAAATCACAAAACCATCATTTTTTAGCAGGCATAACTTTTTATAACCTCATTTTTAGCCACTACTTGTGACCTTTTTTGGAATCTGCATGAAATTCTCTTTCCAATGAGGGGTCACATGACTATCTTTTGACAAAGAAAAAAATCACTCCTAGGGCGGCCCCTTTGAGCAGTCGGTGGACCCTAAATACCCGGGTAGGGAAACCAAAAATGGTTCCTACCCTAAAAATTGATGTTTTTTCAAGTTTTTATAACCTATGGCACATTTTAAGAGGGTAATCAGCATGATCTGTTCCTAACATAAATCCCTAAGTAAAGCTTTGTAAAATATCAATCAATTCAGTTGTAGTAAAACTTAGTGAAATATCATTTAATTCATAAGTGTTTACTTTGTATAATGTAACATCTCATAAGTCAGCTCAAAGTCAACTCCTTTCCTTTACGTACACATGTCCTTTCTCTAATGTAAATATCATAACTCATCCTGAAGACCAGAATTATCTCTAAAAAGTCTATGAATATTATAGCAAATGATATTCTCCAGGGATTTTAAAACCTACATAAGCAAAAGCAAAAGTTGTAGGGAAGGAAAGAGTAAACACAAGACAGAAGGTTTGGTTGCGTTGATCAGGTATGTTTTTATTCTATCTGAACTAATGTTAAAAAAGACCTAGGAAGTCCTGACTGGGCTGTAGAGCAGATTGGTAACTTGCTTAACGTTTTTGCAACATTTCAGAATTTATCTGCTGCTAGACAGAAAAAAGTTACAACCACTATTGATGAAGGAATGATGGTGAGGGATTCATAAGTCACATTGGCTTATTCTAGTTCTTTCAATTTCATGTAGTTTTTTTACTTATTTGCTTCGCTAGCATGGGAATGTCCCTAAAAAAGTTTTTATTTCTGCCAATGCAATGTGGACTTTCTTTTCTTCATTTGGGGTTTCTCCTTTCAGAAAAAACTTATTATTTACTCATAACTTTTTGTTCCTCCATTTCTGGAGGCCCCTTGAAAATGTTTCCTCATAGTTCGGACCTCCCTTTCTTAAGGGGGGGGGGTGACACCTTCCGAAAAAATGAAGAAGGGGGATCAGAAATTTTCATGAAAAAGGGGATCGTGTTCAAAAATAAAGGCCTGTTTTGTGACATTTTCAAAGTGGCTGACAATTGTGTTAATAAAATGAGTATTTTTGGTGGCTAACAGTTTATTTTTCACCAAGGATAAATAGAATGATTAACCTTTCCAATTATTTTGGAGCGAAATTAAGTGGCTTACTGGGTTACAAGATATTTCAAGATAAGCTATGAGTCGTTTATGTGGCTGACAACACTGGTGGCCTACAAAACCAACCAGTCTCAAAATGTTGCTCTTTTATCTGTTTTGAGATAATATGATACCTCTAGTTACCGATTCAAGTCATTTTCAAACAAACCATTTCCTCCTTTGAGGTGGCTGACAAAACACTTATTTTGGACATATTTGGACCTGGAGCCACACATTTTACTCATTTTACCATTTTTTACATCAAAATATGTTCTTTGTGTAAATACCGATCATCATATAAAATTTCAACGTTATATTTGAAATATTTCCCAAGTTATTCAAGAAATACTATATTTTTTTCAATTTTTGAGTTCACTAAATGTCACACTATTTTTGAACATGATCAGGGGGGATAGCAAGAAAGGGGGATAGTTTAAGGTATGTGTTCACCTTTCTTGAGACATTCTCTTTAATTGATCATATCTTTAGAACAACAAATTTTTATATATCAAAAGTATATATTTTCTGAAAGCCAATAATATTCTCTTTCTAATGGTAAAAGTTTCAGCTGAATTTAAAAAACTGGGCAGGATATAATTAAAATCTTAAAACCTTACCTACTTCAAAGAAGTTAAAGTCACCCATAGCTTTTGAATTTTGAAAGAAAAATTTAGATACTATGTTCCCAATAGATTGAACTAAAAAAGCGTCTTGGGATTTTATTTGGAATTGACTTTAACTCTTTAAATCCTAAATTCTGTAAAAATATCGATGAAAAAGTAAATTTTAATGTGATTTTTTCAGTTATCTGTAAATTGAGGAAAAACAACTCGATTAGAAATAAAAACCTAAGACTCTTTTTAAGTTTGATCTTTTGGGAATCTCATAAAAAAAGAATGAAGTCGATATGTAAATGCTATGGGTGACTTTAACTTCGTTAAAAGTAGTATGGTGTGGTAAAATTTCGTTTTTTTCTACATCAATTTGAAATTTTTAACGAGATGATTGCTGTTTATTTGAGTAATCAGTGAAATGTGTCAAAAATTATTACTATTCAATAGAGGTGAGAATAAACATCAGCTGAATTCTCTCTTTTGTCTTTGTTGTTTCCAAAAGAGACAATTATTTGAGTAAATAATCCACCATAAGACGAACTTTGTTTTGAAATTTAAATGGTTATAACTCTGGATCAAAAAAAGATTTTAAGATCGCAATTTTACCAAAATGAAATCCAGTAACTTTTCTTCCACTTTGACTGAAAAAAAAATTTTTGACAAAAAATCTACACATACCTTAAGAAGGGTAGGGGACTTACATATTATTATTGTATATTATTTTCAAAAACACTAAATTTGGTCAGCTAGTTCCGTTATTATGAGATTTTTAGGTTTTGATGACAAAATCACAAAACTTTCAACCTTCATAACTTTTGATAGGAAGATTTTCAAGGCACGTTTTATACCTCGATTTTCATCAGAATTTCATGCTCTTTCCGCTGGAACCATCATATTTTGAATATTTTCAAAAAAATAATTTTTTGCCCAGCCACCTGATAACGTCATCTTTTGCAAACCGGACCTACCTGGAGGTCCTATAAATTAATTATCTGTTTGTTTGTTTGTTCGTTATGACCTTTTCTCCAGATTGGAGAAACTCCTTTGCCCACGTTAGTGGCAGAACAGTGAACAGTGGCAATAGAAACACATTTCATTCTAAAACTTTGTCAGTGGTGATATCTGATCAACATAGGTCTACCTATGATACCCCTATTCTCCACATTTTCGATGATGAGGTTATCAGATGGTGATTAGGTGATGTTGATATCATAAGTCAATTGGCTTGGTAGGTGGGCTATACATGAAAGGTTTTAAAGATGAAAAAGTTAGTAAGTATTTGAATCTACCAATGTGCTAAAGTACCAATGGCCAGTATTGGTATTTCTGTTGATGTAAAGCATTAATTAAAACTTAAATGTTTTAGTTCCTTATACGATTTATTTAGAAATCATACAATACATAATCTGAAAAAATGGATTACGATTTCAAAATGTCAATGAATGAGAAAAGACAAAAGGTGGAAGACCTGTTTGATTTTGAAGGTTCTAAAGTTGGTAGAGGAACATATGGTCATGTTTATAAAGCAAAAGCAAAGGATCCGTGAGTATGAAATTTCCTTAAAAGAGAAGATTCAACCCCATAATTTGATAAAAGGCATTGAGCAATGATATTTTGTAATCCTTTTTTTTGTTCAGTATCTTGTCAAAAAGTCAGACTATTAGTTAAAATCATTCTTTTTGAAAGGGCTCTGCTTTTATTTGTGAGACAATACAGGACCCTTTTTTTCATTACAGTAATGATGAAAAAGAATATGCTCTGAAAGAAATTGAAGGAACGGGAATTTCTATGTCTGCTTGTAGAGAAATAGCTGTAAGTAATGCATGATTTTTTAGATAAAACGATTTTGGCAATCTTTCATTGAAACAGTTGTAATGGATGTCTTGAATTGTACTTTTAATTTTTCGATTTCAGCTTTTGCGAGAACTGAATCATGCAAATGTGATCACTCTCAGAAGAGTTTTCTTATCACATTCTGACAGAAAAGTTTGGTTGTTGATTGACTATTCTGAGCACGACCTATGGGTTTGTATTTTTAATGTTATTGAATGAAAATGACTAGTCCTGAAATTATTTTTTAAAAGGGCTCCTCTAAAACCATTCTTTAGCTCTTTTTCGATAAAGATTCAAGACTTTTTATTGACCCCATCAGAGGTCATTGGAACAAATTTATCTACCGTTTTATGCTATGCAATTTCTTAATATTCTAAACAACTTGACTCCTCAAAATTTCATATTAATATTTCAGCACATAATTAAGTTTCACCGCAATGCTAAAGCACACAAGCGACAAGTCAATGTTCAGAAAAGTATGGTCAAATCTTTGTTGTATCAAATCTTGAATGGTATACACTATTTACACGCTAATTGGGTTTTGCACAGGGATCTGGTAAGTAAATTCCAGCTCAATTAAAAAAATCCTTAAAGAATTTATCTGTTTTGAAATTATTAATACTATTCAACATTCTTCTTCTTTTCTTTTCTTTTGTTTTCTCACTACTATGGCTTTGGACAGTTAACTTTATGCTACCTACATTCATGGTCAAAACATATTGAGCTTTTAGTGTATTTTGACTTTTTTTAGAATTTTAAGTTCAGTCGAGATCCGAGAATTGCTATTTTAGCACTCTCTTTCTTTCATCGAATATTTCGATTTCTTTAAGAAACCTGCCAATATTTTGGTAATGGGTGATGGACCTGAACGTGGAACTGTCAAAATTGGTAAAATACATTTTCTGACTGTTAATTTTCGACTACTTATTCCACTGTTTTGCACTTCAACCTTCATTTTTTAAATATTCACAATGCATGCAAACCAGTTTTTGAAAAATTGTTGGTTTTTTTTTTGAAGCAACTAGTTTTAAAGGCAGCCAGATGAAATTATATATGATAAATTACACTCAAATAAAGCGACTCGCTGCTAATAATCATTTACTTTAATTCACTTGTCATTAATTATTAATGAAATTGATCTTTTTTCCTTGTGTTGTACAGCTGACATGGGTTTTGCTCGTTTATTCCACTCACCCCTGAAAGCTCTAGCTGATTTGGATCCAGTTGTTGTAACATTTTGGTATCGTGCACCAGAACTTCTTCTCGGTGCAAGGCATTATACCAAAGCTATAGGTGATTTATGTTGCTATTTTGCTAAAAATAAGATGTATAGAATGATTTTAAAACAAGTTTAACAAAGGTATAAAAATCTGTATCGTTTTTAACCAACCCAAAATTATTTGATGCAGTTTTTTACAAATAATGTAATCTAGCCAAGCTCAAACTGATCATGTGAAAAAAAATTCAAATGGATCTTAAAAAGTTCTGGGAACCCATCATGTATTTCTCTTTATTATTTCTCTTTCTCTTCTGAAACCATAATTACCACTTTAAATTCTCCAGATATTTGGGCCATTGGTTGTATATTTGCAGAGCTGTTAACTTCTGAACCTATTTTCCACTGTCGACAAGAAGATATCAAAACGTCCACACCATATAATCATGACCAGTTAGATCGTATTTTTACTGTCATGGGATTCCCTTCAGGTTATTTGTATTTACTTGCCTTAAACTAGCCTATTTTTTCATATTATTTTCACAGGGTTTGGCTAGAAAATTTCGGGGACTTCCTAGATTGCACCCAGAAATAGCATTTGTATAGTTTTGTTACTGGAAAAGTGTTTATTTTTGAATTTTTTTTCTTGTTGACTAAGACCCATCTAGCTGCTAGAACTTATAGATATTCTGATGGCGGATTGGGTTGTGTCCAGGCTGTAAAAGAGCTGATTTTGGTTGAACCCACAATTCTCTGAAAACAAGGGTTAGGGTTCAGGCCTTGCTTTAGCATGTCAAAAGAAAATTTCTACCAGATTTCTAGTTGATATTGATTAGCTTAGAGCTAAGTACACATTGTACTACTTTGCATCAACTTTAAAGAAAAGAAACATAAACATTACTCTAGAACAGTCCGTTGAAACTTTTACTTTTTATTTTAGAAAAAGATTGGCCAGATATTGTTCGTATGCCTGAATATCAAACGTTACTGAAAGATTTTCGACGTAATAATTACACTGCAAGTTCACTTGCAAAATATATGGATCGTCACAAAGTGAAAAATGACAGCAAAGCTTTTATACTTTTACAAAAATTATTAACTATTGATCCAACAAAGAGAATTACCTCAGAGGATGCACTTAATGATGAATACTTCAAAGAAGAGCCGACGCCTACTAAAGATGTTTTTCATGGAATGACAATACCTTACCCAAAAAGAGAGTTTATTACTGATGATGATAATGATAATAAATCGAATAAAAATAGTCAGACAGCAAAAACAAGCACTGGTGGACAAACTTCGAATGCAAACAAGAGGGCTCGTGTCATGGCACCTGGTCAATCTACGCAAGACTTTCAGGTAATTTTTAGACCGAACTGGAAGTCCAATAAATTAACCGTTGTTCGTTCGTTCGTTCGTTCGTTCGTTCGTTCGTTCGTTCGTTCGTTCGTTCGTTCGTTCGTTCGTTCGTTCGTTCGTTCGTTCGTTCGTTCGTTCGTTCGTTCGTTCGTTCGTTCGTTCGTTCGTCTGTTTCCAGCTTTTCTCAAGATTGGCTCATTAGTTTTTTCTGATTTTTGGCACAATGATGCAAATGATGCCCAAAATGTGACGGAGCCCGATTTTCGAAAAAAAAAATTTTTCGGCCGAAAATGTAAATATTGCTGGAAAAACTGTTTTTTTGGCATTTTCTCGAGATTTAACATTAGTTTTTTCTGATTTTTTGCTCAAAGATGCGTATTAACAATGCCCAAAACATGGCATTTTAAATTTCTGTTTAAATAAAAGAACCACTGTTAATAAGCTAATCTCATTTTTTGTTATAGAAACGATATTACCAACACCCACAGCACGCGCAACACAACATGCAGCAACACAAACAACAACACAACAAACAGATGTCACAACAGCAACAAGGACAAATGATGGGTCACAGTGGCTCCTCTGCCACTCTGCATTACACTTCCAACAATCAGCAGCCGCGATACTGATGATCTTTTTAATCTTTTCAATAATCAATTACTTTTTATAGTGAAGTTTTATTCATTTTTTGTGTCAGGGATAATGTGCTTAAACTTAACCAGCCATATTATTCTCGAGAAATTTGGATTCAATCTCAATTAAATTCTTACTAGTTTTCTGTTATGGATTTTTGTTTCTGTCAGGGTTTTCCTCGAATTATCAAAAAAAGATTTCCTGAATTTTTTTACTACTCAGAGTTTTTTTATTTATATTCATTATTAGTTATGTAAATAATATGAACAATCAATTTTACAAATTTTTAGTTTAGTTTCTCTACCCATTATCTAATTCCAAGTAGTCTTTGATTCAAGGATAAGAACGCCAAGAAAGTTTAGGGAATAATTTAATTTTGCATTCCCTTAAACGATTTTTATCAAAAGATACTGGGAACGCCACAAGGAAGTTTCTTTCTTTGAAACTAATTTTCTCGAAATCTAAAAATTTTTAAAAAAGCATTCCTATTTTATTTGAAATAAGAAAGATAGACTTAAATTTTGATGGGTCATTTATTAAATTCGATTCATTAGATCAAAAGTTGTGCTCAATTGAATAAAAGAGTTACTTTCAGAAAGTTACTTAAGCATTAAATTTTTAGATTTCGAGAAAATTAGTTTTAAAGAGAAACTTTTTTGTCGCGCACCTGGTATATCTTCTCATGTCCATTGAATCAAAGAGTGATACTTTTTCGGCACACAATGGGAAGTTCTATCAGGGCACTGATGATCCAATCATAATTTTTTGAAAATCTGTTTTCCAATGTTCCATTTTTCTTCATTTTTCCATCCTTCCAATTCCATCCAATTTAGACTATTACGAGGAGTGTTTTATATTGTCTCTGCGTAATTCTAAATGATTTCTCTTTTCTTTTTAGACTAAAAAATCTCACTAAAAAAACAACACAATCTAAAATAGAAATATAACATACATGAAATGTTACGAACTGCATTGCTCAACCCATATAAACTTTCTAAGACTTTAATACAAAATACACGATTGGCATCCAAAACATCACCATGGAAGATATCGCAGACGCACCTTAATATACACAGGTAAGTGTAATTAGATATTTGCAGCCTTTATTGTATTGAACATTCTTATCGCTGTGGGGAAGGGGGTTCCATCCAGTTCCCTCTCAGGTATAACTAGAGTGTCAAGCGCATCCAATCAGATTTTAGTGACTGTTTCGATGAAATAATTCGTTCCAAACAAATAGAAAAAGTTTGCTATTGGGATCATAACGTAAATGTTATAATATTTACCTTTGATAACAAAATATTTTGGTTGCTTTGTGAATACGAAAATTTTTCGGCATAAAGGCGAGCATGTTTTTAACGAGTTTTTTTTGCAACTAATACACATATTGCTATTAGCTAGCTTAGAACCTTGGATATCTCAAATACTGTTTTGGGCATTGCCCTTTTTAAATATCATGCTTTCCTCCAAATGGGATGCGAATAGTTAAATTCACATTATAATTGATTGAACGAATTGAAGTATCTTTTTCAAACTTTCTTTTAGTTCAGCAATATCACTACACCCCCGATCAAGAAAAGGTGGAGGCGCTGGGTAAGAGAGCATTTTGTTTGAATTACCAGGAACGTGACTCGATTAAGTCTTTTTTTAAACATCAAGAAAAAAATCCAATTTTAATTGTAATGGAAAATCTACGTCCTTGGTCCTTTAATTCTTGAAAATCTTTTTGAGGATAAACAAAAGTTATTTTTCATTGCAGAAAGTTGCAGAAAGCACATTGTCATAACCACTGACCTTTATTAAACTATATATAAAGCTCAGCCGGCATAACCTTTTTAAGACCTTCTATCAATGATTTACCCTATAGTAACCAAATGTGGTGTTTTTCTTTTTTGCTCTCAGTGATGAATCATCGGGTGGTTCAAGTAGCGGGAATAACCAAGACGATGGCAATGGCTCTGATGGCGGAAACAAAAACTATCCACCGCCCCCGCCAATGTTTGCAACATCAAAACATCCAGAAACATCTTCATTTAACGCACTGGCACAAATTAATGTTCCGGAAAACTATCCTACTGTTCCGGTCATCCCCTTATATAGAAATCCGGTCTTTCCAAAGTTTGTGAAACTGGTAGAGGTATAGAGTTTTAACTTTTTTGCTACTAATTTCAATAATTTCAAAGAGTAAAATTTCTATTGAAACATCTAATACATAATAGCTAGGGAGTCTACAAAGTAATAATAAGTGACGCTCTTTAAGGTACGGCTCTTTTTAGAGTGCGGTGCTCGTTTGAGTCGGCGCTGAATAGAGGAAATAAATAAGGTGAAATGCGACAAAAAATTTGGTTCATAATTAAAAAGAAAAATCTTTACTCTTGATTCAGTAAAGAATTAGTGATGTGAACTTATCATTGTTGTTTCTTTTCAGATTTCCAACCAATGGTTGATGGATTTATTACGGAAAAACCAAAAGCTTGCACAACCATACGCTGGTGCTTTTCTTAGAAAAGATGAAAGGTATATAGCTTTCTTCTTATACAATCTTGTTGGTATGGCATTGTTTCAACGTTCATTTAACGTTATGGATGTATACATTGAAACGATGTTGTGTGTCAACTGGGAATTGAATTTTTGGACTTCTATAAATTGACCGTTACCGTTGACCATTAGAGAGTTCCCGCAGTTAAAACGGCACTCGTGAAAACGAGCGAAATAGGATTTACAATCATGGACAAAACATTTCAGACAAAGGGGATTTCCCGGCGAAATTAACTAAATAAACACCACAAATGATTTTTAAGCGCCTTAAACTACATTTGGAAAGTAGAGTTTTAACTCTGAGTTTTAACATGAGACTTAAGACTTAAGACTTAAAACCTCAATTTTGCTCGAATAAGGCTTGGAATAATATAGCCTAGAAGCCACCGAACCCCTCTATAATCGAAATATGTAATGAAAGGAAGTGGAAGTGCTAAAATAGCAATTCTCGCCGAACTTTAAATTCTGAAAAACGTTGAAATACACTAAAATGTCAATATATTTCGACCATAATTGTAGGTGTGAAAAAAAATATCAGCGTTCCTGCTGTGTCTCATTTTGTTTTCGGAATTATATTCATGAAAGAAGTGTAAGTGTCAAAATATCTCTCGAAAAATCGTTTAAAATGTGTTCTACTTTATTTGTTCTCATGAAATTAAGTAACCGGCATTACCGTTCAAAAAAAATCTTGTATCCTTTTTTCTCACCATAAAACGTGTATTTCTTGTCCTACTCTGTTTTTAATTTGCTTCACAAGCACCTATCATCTATAAGGTTTTTCATAAGGTTTGTGAATTTTCGATACAATACTTAGCTTTCACTAAAACATGGAAAATATTGAGAAAAACAGTATGTGTAAAGGTCGGCCACTGCTCAAAAGACCTTTAGTAAAGTGATGAAACATAAACAGGGTGAAACGTAGATATCGACTCCATTAGAGATTATAACTGTTTTTCCAATAAGTGAAAATCTGTGATTTCACCCACGTATGCAGGGGGGGGGTCCATGTACAATACAGCGGCATGTATCAGTACTTTGTAGCAAATTTCGATTTTAAACACCCCCCACCCCTATAGTACAAAATGTACAAAATACTAGCCAGCAAACTCCCAAAAACACCCCAACACCCCCTATATTTTACAATATACTATCCAGTACTATCCAGCAAACTCACAAATACACCCTGACACCCCCTGTATAATACAATATACTATCAAGCAAACTGCCAAATATACCCCAACACACCCTTACATAGTACAATATACTATCCAGAAAACTAACAAATATACCCTTACACCTCTTCATAAAATAAAAATTTTAAGCCAAAAAACTTTGGGGCAAGTTTTTAATTCTTCCCATAAAAAAAATTTCAAAAAATTTTCTCGAAAATTGACAAAAACAATTGAGAATTTTGAAAGATTTCCGGCGAAAATCTAAAATAAATTACAATTTGATTTGATTTTGGCTTTTTAGTACACAAATACTAAGCAGAAAATCCGAAATTTGACCCTGACACCCCTGTATAGTACATGTATACTAAACAGCAAATCAGAAATTTGACCCTGATACCCCATGTATAGTGCACAAGTACTAAACAGCAAAATTTTTTTGAAAACACCTACCCACCCCATGATGCATGCCGCTTTTTTGTACATGGACCCTCCCCTGACGTATGTTCTCCAAGCATTTCTCACACAATTCTACTTATAAATATCAGCTTTTTATACGTATCTAGCAAATTCTACAATAATTACTAAAATATTAAAATTCTCATATGAACAAAATAAAACAAAAGATACTTACAGTACATTAAAAAAAGCGATAAAAGACAATTAACTATGTACAATAAATGAATTAATTAAATAAAAGTATTCTCTTGATATTTACAAATAAACTGATGCACAGCGGCATCATCTTTTCGACACTTGAAAAACACTCAACACTCAAAACGTTCTCGCTCAGTTCTTATACCCACCCTACTACTCGATCTGTTTTTTTTCTTTGGTCCTCTCAATTCGCTTAAATCTAGTCATTCCAGGTTCAGCAGGGTCCAGTATTGTTTCCAGTATTGTTTCCTAAATTGTTCCAAATTTTTGACATTTTTGAGCTTTACACTCTTTTTTTTATAAGAACCAAATTAAGTTTTGCTGAGGCTCGGCTGTTCTTATTTTTTGGCACTTTGAGTCTTAAATTGTTCTTATCCTGTTCTTCTTTATTGGATGTAACTGAGGTATTTTAGGCTTTTACCCAATTTTTACTACTTTGACCTCTAAATAGCTTGGAATTGAGTAGTTTCAGACTCAGCATTGTTCTTAAAATATTTTAAAATAAAAGGCGCGAGAAATAGGCCTATTTTAGCGCACTTGGCCGCGCGAAAATTAAAGGGTGCGTGAATTAGTAAGCGTTCTGATCGTGTAGAAATCTCATCTTAGGGCTCTTTTAATAAAATGGGACTCGATTCATGATAAATATGCCTCTGGGATGTAAAATTCAGCTTAAATGGACACTTAAATGAGTAAAACTCCTAATTTCACGGGTTTTTCGCCCTCTTTAACTATAATCATCGTCAAAAAACACGGGAAAAAAAATGAAAAATTATGTTAGGTAACTTTGAGCGTGTTCTTGTGAAATAAAAATTATTTAAGGTAACTTTGAGCGTGTTAAATGCTGTATTCTTTGAGTTTTAAACCGTCTAATGAAATAAAGATGTTGTTTTTGTAATTGTACTTATGATTTTTTCTAGTAAGTTTGCCGTGTCACTTGAAGCTCTTTTTGATTATTTTTTTAAAGTCTCCAAAAAGCCAACTTCTAATCTTGAAATCGATTTTCCTAATTCCCTTTAATCCCGTGGGCCATTAATGTGAGTATCGAATACACTTTATTTTATAAGAATATCCAAAATTTTCGAAGCCTTTGGATGTTCTTAACTGTTTGAGTTGTAAGCCTAAAAAGTTTCTTAACATTTTCTTATTTTTCACTGCTATTTTTATCCCCCTTTCCTAAGAAATCAGGTGTTTTGTAGTCCGCAAAGCCTTAAAATGTTCTTAAATCGTTCTTAGTTTTTTGGCCATTCAAGGTTCTTATGTATTTTGTTCTTATAAAAAACGTGTATCTCAATGAGCCCCCGAAATTTCATGTTGAGATTTCAAAACGCCATTTCTCAAATTTAACGGGTCCATTAATCAATGCTAGGAAATTAGTTTTATAATTTTTCCACGACGACATATGGAGCTGATGGCATAGCAGAATAATAATTTAATTTCATAAGTTTTGTGCTCGCGCAGCGCAGCAAATTTTTATTCCGTCAGCAGCCGAAATACCCAGCTTTAGCGACGAAACCCAGCGTTAGCGAACGAAACCCAGCTCTAGCGAAGGAAACCCAGCTCTAGCGACCAAAACACAGCCTCTGTCATTAAATCAGTTATCAACAGTTTTGTAGTGTGAAACCTCCTGCATAATTTATTTGTTGTTCGTATTTCATTAGGAAAATTACATACCTTATGTTTTTTATTGATCGATTAGAGCAACTTTTCTAAATACAAGATCTTTCCCCTGAATATTGTACGGGTTGAAATCATACTCATTGACTTTCCTTCGCTCAAGATTTTGAGAAAAAAACAAATGACTTATATCAAAAGTATTAGAGGTTTGCTTAGAACCTCCATAACATATTTGTGTCACAAACTTTTGCCTTTAATATGGTGCAATATATAAAACAATAAAGTATTAAATCTATTTTCTCCATGCTATAGTTTTTCTTTATAAGGAGATTTAGGAGATTTGACTGGGATTTTCAAAATTACCAAAAAAACATCAAATTTCGAAATTCTAAATTCAAAACCTTTTTCAGGTGTGGGGGTTGGAATTTTTTAAGAATTTAGTTGGTGGTGTCCCAAGCAGGTGGGGGTTGGGATTGTAGCTAATTTCTGGTGGGGGTTATATATATAGGTGGGGGTGACTTTATTCAAGTTGGGGATGGATGCCCACTAGGTCTGATCCTGATTAAGAATATGTATACCGTAAGAATATTTTAGGACGATTTTCCCTAAAAAGTTAAGAATATCCATCATGAAATGAAAAAAAACATTCTTACAAAAAAGGGTGTACATCTGGTGATAGATTTTATTTTTAATCCGGCGTTTGTGTGAAAATCAAGCGGGTTACGCGTTTCGGGATGCTTTGAAAATGAATGGTTGTCGACTCTCCTTCTTATCACTTTTTTAGTGACAGTGACGTGATCAAGAGTTTGGATGAGATCTACCACACGGGAACGTTTGTTCAAATCACGGAGATGCATGATACGGGAGACAAAATACGCATGATCATCAACGGACATCGAAGGTAGGTCTCAAATCGTCCACTCTTCTAAAATGTTTTATCGATTACTATTTTTTTCATAAAAACATACAGAAATTCAAAAAAACTGGCTCGGTGATGCTAAGATCAAGAATTTGACATGGCTGAAAAATGCTTGAAGGATGCTTTTATCCTAAGCAAACTTATGCAGGGAAACCCCGAAAACCCGTAAAATCCCCGCCAAAAACAGCCTAAATAGGAAAGTGTTTGAGTCTACATTTTCCTATTTAGGCTGTTTTTGGCGGGGATTTTACGGTAGCATATGCTTAAATTTTTGCCATATCGGAGCCTATATATGCATTCAAGTGTAATGCTCATAAAAAACATGTAATAAGACTAGAAAATTACTTCAAAATTTATTAAGATTAAAACATAAAAACAGGACTCAAGTTGCAGACAAAAAAATACAACAAATATCAAGGTGCATCTCGTCCTCGTTTCCTCATTTTTGACTATGAAATATTATTCACTTTCTTTACTTGCTTTACTATCCACTGAATTGCACCACTGCAAATTATTTTTAAAAAATTCTTCTTTTTAAAAAGCGGATACGCCTCAACTAAGAAAATTACGCAACGTTAGATATTGTTTTTATTTAAGGTCCAAAAACACTGATTTATCTTGTTTAGGATTTCCGTCACCGGTGTAGCCTCAATTGAAAACGAAAGTGAAAGTGATCCCGCTGAAGACTTATTCGACAAAAGTGAATTTGTCACCACAAGTGAAAAAGATGAGGGTTTCGTTGAAGAAGAGATATGTAAAAAGCATGAAAATGAGGCTGAAATGAATGGAAGTGAGGCTGTTTCAGAAGAGAAACCTATTTTGATGGTTAACGTGGAAAATGTCGTCGATGAGAAGTATCAGCAAGATCAAGAATTGAAAGTAAAAACGTCTTTTCTTTTTCAGGAAGAATTTTTTCCATAAATTAACAATGAAGTCTTTAGCTCTCTCTATTTTAAATTACATAAATTACAATAACAAGATTTTTTTTTTCGCTAAGTAGTTTTTAGAATAAAAAGAAATTGGAAAAAAAATCTGTATTTCGCGGGAGATGATTTTCACCTTTAAAGTCTTTTCAGATCAATTTTTCTCCATTATGCGATGCGTCTTAAAAGATTTCTGAAGCCGCTAACATTAGTTTCTTGTAAAGATCTAGGATTCAGTCCAGTTCAAAAAGTTTACAAGCGTTTAGGAAAAAGTTTATTACCAGATCGGAAATCAATCTTTTTTTAGGCTGCCTCAGCTGAAGTCATCAAAACCATCCGCGATATCATTGCTATGAACCCCTTGTATAAAGAAAGTTTATCACAGTTGATCGAGGCGGGGAAAAGAGTTGTTGATAACCCAACACATCTCGCAGATTTTGGTGAGTTTTCTTCTTTGTTATTAGATATCCCGCGGCCGCCCGCGCTAAAGCTCTAAAGAAGCGGCCCAAATTCCGCTGCAAAGTCCTTGATGCGGTCTTACAAAATTCTGTAATTTAAACCTTCCAGGTAATGAAAATGTTCTCGATCTTCAGAGCAAATTTCAATTTCCGACCCATTTTAATATTTTAAAGTTCCTTCCCCTACATTGATTGTCTCAAATTTCTCTCTTTCTATCCGCCACGATGTCATTGTGACAAATGTTCATTCAATTTTGAATCTGTTCATTGGGGGGTTCCATTGATACCCTGGTAGAAAAAAGCCAATAAAAATATTCCCGCTTCCAATAGTTGAGGCGTAATATAATGTCCTGTTTGGCGGCTTTATTCATAGCGAAAAAATAAATAGCGTTTATTACGCCTGTAATGCAAGGTAAAATTGTGGTTAGTTGACGACCAAAAATCTTTTGTGGTGGTGTAAGCACTTGCATTCTAAAGATGGTGGAAGCGACTAGCATCACAATTTGGTTTAACCCGAACAAATAGAGATATATTTGAGTTGTTAAAATGATATTTTCAATATTCTCGGCGACTGTTTCATTAACCTGTTTGTACTTGCGTAGTAAAATGATCGACCTAACGTATAAAACGTCAGTCAAAACAACTATAACGATATTTAATGTTATTGTATACTTGGATCCGTACCCAATGTAGTAAGTCAAGTTAAAATAACCTGACATGAAGACTTGAAGAGATGTTACAAATACATACCACACCATACTGATTTTAAAGCGTAAGGGGGTGAATTTTAGTTCGTACTCTTCCATATAACGCACTTTGAAGTAGCGATCCAACGCCGTCACTGCGAACATGTAGATAGAAAAATATATTGAAAATAATCCTGTGACATGTAGAAGTTTGGCAGCATTGCACGACAAGAGTTGTTGTTTACTAAACCCAAAACGAATGATGTTGTTCAGGCTGCTTATGATATCCACTACCGAGAAATACATCAATAAGCGTACTGATTGGTTGCGGAGCTGTCCGCTCGCTTTGATGGACTGAATGACCGCAGAGTTGACTAAAATACCGACCACGCCCGTAAATATCAGTATTGATTGAAACCATTCTGGACGGAGCACGTCTTTGATCGAGTTGAGCAGCTTACCGCATGTTGCGTTTGTTGAGTTGTGGTGAATAGTGAAATTTAAAGATGAATTCCCCACTGTGGCGGGATACATATCGTGCTTTTGTCAGATCAATCAAATGATGTTTTTGTTGTTGTGTCTTTGTCTTGATGCTTTGAGCTCTGTAAGATTAAGTGGAGAAAAAAGTTGTCCCTCTTCCCTTTTTAAAACGATTGAAGTGCATTGTTTTCCCACCTTTGTCTTACGGTCTTTATTGTTCTTCTTCTTTTATCTACCTCTTCCATTTTCTACTTTCAAGTGATGTTTTCTTTTGCTACCAAAACTTTTCTTTCATTCTCTACACCCTCGCCAAGAATGAAATTAAAACTTCAATTATTTTATACCTTTTTCACAAAAAAGGGAATATTTTTTTTTCATTTTGCAACGTTTTTTATATAAAGCACTAAATTACTTGAAATGTGTATTAGTTATCGCATAGTGCAGAGTGGAATATGAGATTTATTTTTCGAGATCTTTAATTTTTGCTCTTCATTTTCACGAGCCTTAAGGCGAGAAATCCTTATTGCATTTCTATCGTATAGAGTGCAAAACTTTTTTTTGTTTTTCATCCTTAAAGGTTTTATTTTTACATAAGTGTTCCCGTTTCATATCAGACACATGTTTCATATCAGGACAATAGAGAGATTGTTATATTGTGCTGATATAAGCAAAAAATGTCTTTTTTTTCCTCTTGCTGACCAATATTGCTCCACATCCGTATCAATTCAATATCAAAAAGTTTGCAAATTAAGATTGATGAGTAAGCAAACGATATCATAATTGGTAGAAAAAGGAACAGGAACTAAATATTCACGTCACTGAAACTTGTGGAGATGCAGGGCAACAAAAATAAAAAAAAACATTCGAATAAGTTTTTTCGAAAGTCTCTTACATTGTTTACACAGGAGAAAGTATCTGTCCACTGCTGATAGCATCTAAGCCAAAGTTTTGCTGCTTTAGTCGTGTTTGGTTTTGGTTTGTTTTGATTTTTCTATGACATTCCAAGAAACATTCGAATATACGTTCTACGGCTTTTCAAACGCGTTCGATTTTGAAAATCTCGGCTTCGATCTACCATTTTGAATTTTTCGCTTGTATTCGCACCGTTTTCGCTTATTATCCGCACCGTTTTCCTTCAATATTTGCACTGTTTTAGGACTTATTTGCACTGCTTTTAGTAAGTTTTCAGTTAGTCGACACGCATTTTGTGTAGCTATTCAAAAATGGTTAAAATTTAGCAAAATCAAAAATATCAACGAAAATACCGACAAAAAGCAAGAAAATCAACCATTTGAAGAAGCTAAACAAAACCAAACATACACTCTCACTTCCTGCTCAGAATGACGATGACCAAACCGTCTAAAATGCCGAAACTGCCACCGCATGGTACACTACGAGTGCACACAATTACCGCTTTACCAGCTGCAAATTTTTGCCAAAACTTAAAACGAACAATATCTATGTCAGAATTGCGTGCGGATAACACGTTCTCTAATAACTAAGAAACACAAGGATAATTTCAAATCAGCAGTGAGAGAACACCAACAAGAAAATAAGAATGAAAAAAGAGACATCGAATCAAGAAAACGAAACATTATTATACATGGAATGGTAGAATTAGAGGTAGATACGAAAGAGGAACAACATGAACAAGACAAAATAGATATTGCATGTATACTAAGGCGGTGGTTACACGTAGCCGGGGTGAAATAAGAAAAAAATTACAATATATAAATTGCTTAAAATACGTAGAGCTAGGAAATTCAAAAGTTTTTTTTGCAATTTTTTTGCTGAATTTTACATGTATACACAATTTTTTTTTCACCCCGGGCTGAAAAATGTGCGTCTGTTTTTATTTTATTTTGCAATCCTGCAAATTGTTTCGTGCAAAAGTGCTCGCGTAATTAATTGATATTTTAGCCCAGAGATACCAGAAAACAAGGGACTGTCAAACTCTTACCTCAAACGTAGACGATGATATCTTTGCCTTGCAATGTTTCTTGAAAGAACAGCCTCCATCTACAATCTCTCAAACTCTCGTTTTTGGGCCAACAGTTTTACAATTAAAACTGAATGAATTTGCATTAGCAGAAGGCTAAGCAATAATATTGTGGTGATACTAGAAATTAACATCAATAAGCTTTTTCTATCAAGATAGAGGAGCCACATCTTTCCTGCTCGAGTGTGGGAGACGAAAGATGTTTTTCATACGCTACTCGATGTTGTGTTTCTGATAAAAATCTAAAAGTTATGCATTATTAGGTTTTCACGCCGGGGTGAAAATAAGTTAAAATTTTCACCCCGGATTGTAAAAAAGGGTTTTGACTCCGCCTTTCGCCGACGTGTATCCCAAAATGATTTTCACCCCGGGGTGAATTATTTTTCCATTTCACCCGGCTACGTGTAACCACCGCCTTAGTAACATTAGCGTCCAAGATATCAAACCGTCCCACCATCGCATTGGACAAAACACAAAAGGGCTACAATGGCGTCTAATCAAGTTGATCTTAAAAAGTATGGAGGAAAAAGAACGGATAAATCAAAATCTGCATAAGCTGAAACGATTCAACGAAATTGGCCTTAGCATTACAGACGACTTCACCATCAACGAAAGAAAAATTATTAAATATATGTGCCAAAAGGCGAAGAAAATTAATTTAGAAAATGGTGATTTCGTTTGGCATGTAAGAGGAAGCCCTAGGACAAAGACCAAAACAACGTCTTCTCTGTTCATATCTTCTGATATGACGGCTGGACGACAGATGAAGATTAGACAATATTTTATAAATCTAAAATTATTTCGTAGAGGTCGATAGACCTGTGAAATAAAATTCTATGAATGAATAATTAAAAGAATAACACGTTTATGCATTCCTTCTAAGCCAATCGGATTGCTCATATTTTTTGCACCATACGATAATTAATAGGAAGTTAGCACTTTTGATTTAAAGAGTCGAGGGGCATCTGGTTATTTTTCTTTGAGCCATCTGCCATCTGTCCATAGTGTTTTTCCCATAAATGTGAATTATTACTTGATTCAGTCGAGAAATGATGTAGAGTGTAGTGTATCTCTTTTAATGAGAGCCAATTAACTTTTTGTTGACGTGCGGTTGTTCTATATGCTTTGAGCGTCACATCTCAACTCGTTCTTATTTTAGGTTTATTAACCAAATTCTAACTGAAATCCAGAAATTTGTGATCATTTTCTGGCGATTAATGAGCCTCGTTGTTCTTATAAAATTGTTCTTATAAAAAAGGAATGTAAGAAGGTTGGATAAGAATATGATATAAAGTAGACTTACATTTTCAGAATATAAAAGTCTTAAAAACATGATGTTGTTTTTGTAAATTTTTCATAAAACGGATAGAAATTCAGATGATAATAAGAGCGTGCCAAGTAATAAATAGGTCGAAAAGTAAACAAACGAAAATTGAATTTTAATTTAAACAGTTCCAGTGGGAACGAAGTCAAAAACTTCATTTAAATCTTTTAGCTTAAGTGTAGAACGCCCTTCAAATATTTCGGCTTTCTACTGTTAGCCGCCTTCTATCATTAATGAAAAGAGCCTCGAACGCTAATCTTTTTTTACTTTAGGTGCTGCATTAACCAGCGCTGACGCAGCGCAATTACAAGAGGTTCTGGAAGAAATCGAAATCCCTAAACGTTTAATGCTGACACTTGAATTACTGAAGAAAGAACTGGCGATTATTATGCTACAACAGAGATTGGGAAAAGAGGTATTTATTTAAAGATTGATTTACAGTCTACCGCCTATAAATGAAACCCTAACGTGCTTATATAGTAAAACCCACAGATCTATAAAGTCTGAAGGGCTAGATAGGCAACTTTAAGCTTTCTCCAGCAAAAAAAAGTGAAGCAAAAATTACACTTTTTAAATTTCGTGTCGATTGATAGGATAGCATTTTAATTGTTTTCGGATCGTGAGATCAAAAAAAGTAGGCGGCAAACGCTATTTCGCATCTCTCAAACCAGTGAAATTGCTTGTTCGCGTGATTTCTTTGGTAGGAAATCCTACCAAAACTTGCTTCACTTTTCGATGAAGGCCGCGGATCTAGCCCTTCGGGCTATGGTAAAACTTCCAATTAGAGGACACTCTAAAAAGCGGACACCTCTAATGTTTTTCCGGGCCAGTTCCTAGTCAAATCCTTATAAAAAAGTTTCGGAAAGGCGGGACACTCCAATTAGCGGACCGCTTCTTTTGCATGAAACGGTCAAAAACCTACCTTTTCCCTCCAATTAGCGGACAAACTGAATCATGTCCCTATTATGCCATTAAATACAAGAAGAGAGTGTCTCATTCAATAAGAATTCGTACAATAATAAACTGCAAATTACTTTTTCA
Source organism: Clytia hemisphaerica (assembly GCF_902728285.1). NCBI lineage: Eukaryota > Metazoa > Cnidaria > Hydrozoa > Leptothecata > Clytiidae > Clytia > Clytia hemisphaerica. Next base: position 29,980 of record NW_027104468.1, read on the forward strand.
AGACTCAGTGAGGTGAATTTTTCAGTTCCTTTTGAAAACCTTTTCATACCTTATGAAGACAAAAGATAAAGTAGAAAATATGTCCTTTTCTTCAAAATGTGATATCGACAGCTTATCTTCCAAGAATAAAGATAGAGAGTTAACCATCCCTTTGAACAGCAAAAAGTTTAAAGAGACAATCTTATATAAAGTGAAAAGCACTACACGTTTTTTTTTATTAGAACACTTAAAATTTGGCTGGGCCTGGATGTGCCTATTTTTTTAGCAATTTTCAGCCTAAAATGTTCTTAAATGCGTTCTTAATTTTTCAGACTACTCTATATCGACAATATCATGCAAAATAAAGAACACTTAAAATTGGTACAATTTGGTTAATATTTGACTCTCGATTTTAGAAAATCCATGCCTAAGTTGGGTTAAAACTGATTGAAAAGAGGAAAAAATTGTAGTTTCTTGTCATTTTTTTTCCAAACTGAGGCTGGGCATGTTCTTAGGATGTTCTTAATTTTTCGACGAATTTCAGCCTCAATGTTCTTATAAACTGGGTTCTAATAAAAAAAAAGTGTATCAGCGACAATTTTATATAAAGTGAAAAGCACTATCAGCACACTCATGGGATTTAAAATTTGTTAAAAAGAGAGTTGTTGCATTAAACAGACTGTACCTTTATAATCATAAAGGTTGGCGAGTCCAGTCAAACACAGATTTGATCTGCAGCGTCACGCTTCACCTTGCCTCGATAGCTAACTCAAATTCGAACCAATCATTGCTAAACAAAGAGTGTTTTATTCCCAAACGAATTCCAATTAGAGAAAAGCTTTGTTTCGAATGGGATAAAAAAAGCTGAGTGATTATCCATTCATGCAAACTGTGTGTGATCTAAAATAAACTAACTGCTTACAAACAAGACTTCATCATTCCTGACAAACACCGTAAACAAGCCAAGATTGGTCACTCTCGCTGGAAGTAAATTTTGTCTTCTATATTGCAAACACTGTAGTGTCATAGTTTGGAATCCAAAAAGCTAAATTCTTCCTTCTCCAAATCCTTCAGGTCAACCCATACCTGTGCAAAAGGCAACGTAGGCTGCACCAGGCAGGCATAACAATTACATAAGAAATCAAACCTTTTGCTCTTTCCTTATCTCACCCATATTTAAGTGTATACCTTTTGATAAGATTCTTCTTACTTTCCTTTTTATCGCAAACTTTCCTTTTTGCTGCGAACTTTTTTCTTATTGCCATGAACAATTCATGCATTAGCGAGCACCTCACTAAAAACCGGGATTTTCATCTCGTTTCTTAGTGAGTTCCACTTTGACGATTTTCAAAAAATTGAAGCCTTTCAAGTGCTTTGACGCCAATTCGATTTTATTGCTACTGCAGGAGCTTTGAAAGTTAAAAGTGACGTCAAAAAATCGAAAACCGTCGGGCTCAAAACATTCGAAAAAGTCGCGCAAAGTGGAATAGACGTTAAGTGCGTAGAAAAAACGCGGGTGACGTCTAGTATAGGCATGAACTTTTTACTTTTTGCCACGAATCTTTTCCTTTGTGCCGCGAACTTTTTTTTTTTTGCCATGAACTTTTTGCTTTTTGACACGAACTTTTTACTTTTTGACGTGGCAGTTGTGGGTCACCGTAATTTTCTTACGATTCAAAAAAAAAAAAAGAATGCTTTGTTTGAATGATCTTTTGATGTGCTTTTTTGCGACTCTGTATCTCAAGAAATTATGTAAGATCAAAATATTAGGTTTGCGACAGTTGTAATTCTTTACATGGTTATTTAGTCAACTCTCGCTCTAATTCAAAAACTCTATAATTCAAACTTTTTGGACCTACCTCGTAGGTCCTTTAAGTTAATCGACGTTCGTTCGTTCGTTCGTTCGCTCGTTCGCTCGGTCGTTCGTTCGTTCGTTCGTTCGTTCGTTCGTTCGTTCGTTCGTTCGTTCGTTCGTTCGTTCGTTCGTTCGTTCGTTCGTTCGTTCGTTCGTTCGTTCGTTTCGTTCGTTCGTCGTTCGTTCGTTCGTTCGTTCGTTCGTTCGTTCGTTCGTTCGTTCGTTCGTTCGTTCGTTCGTTCGTTCGTTCGTTCGTTCGTTCGTTCGTTCGTTCGTTCGTTCGTTCGTTCGTTCGTTCGTTCGTTCGTCTGTTACCAGTTTTTCTTGGGATTGGCTCGTTAGTTCTTTCTGATTTTTTGCACAGTGATGCAAAATGGTGATTCCCAAAAAATGACGGACCCCGATTATCGAAAAAAAAAATTCTGGCTGAAATGCGGCAACATATTCCGGAAAAATCTGTTTTTTGGCATTTTCTCGAGATTTCAACATTAGTTTTTTTCTGATTTTTTGCACAAAGATGTGTATTTATCATGAATTTATGAATATATTCCCTTTTTGCCTACTTTCGTATATGAATTTAAAAAGAGCAATAGAAGATACATAATACTAGAAAATAAAAAATAGACTCTCGAAAAACTCTTCGGTAATTTTTAGGCTGGTTTTAATTGTGGTTTTTACTTTTATGAAAGGGTAAAAAACTAAGTGAGACTTTATGTGCCACCGTAAGCTTGAAGATATGAGAACTTTACAGTTTCAATCAATTTGTGATTCTGCACTGTCATTCTATGAAAGAACTTCACGGTGGCAAAAAAGAAGGTATTAATAAATAATAGAACATAAATCAAGATAACATATGTGACATAAAAAAGAAAAAGCTTTCATACATCCGAGTTGTTGTTCAACTTTCTCTTTGCAATCATCATAAGGTGTAACGGATGACGGAGACGTTTCCCAACACTTCTTGCACCTTTATCATGTTCTTGAGTTATATAACTTATACAACCTATGATGTGATAAAAGGGCTTTGATGTAAAAGGGATGAAATGCTGATAGTTTTATTCAAATAAGGTTCAAAATGGAGTTCGATAACTTTCTGAATATCACCGAACTTTTCAATCACACAACAAATTCAACAACAACAATAACAACAGAAGACCATTGTCAATCACTCATTGAAGATATCAGAATAATGGCATACCGTGTAACTTGGTTTCAAGGCTTATTATTATCTTTTGGTGTGCTCGGTGTATTCTCAAACTGCCTGGTTATTAGAGCTATCATCGTTCTAGGCCAGAATCAAAATCAATCGATTCGACTTCTGATGTTTCTGTCGTTGGTGGATATAATGAGTGCGTTCAATAACATTCTCCGATTTATTTTCGCCAATTATTCACACCTTATTACATGTCATATTGCACGCTTTCTACATTTCATCGGTGTCCTTTCAATTTATAGCTCTATCTACATGTTCAGCCTTACAGCTCTTGATCGCTACTTCAAAGTTCATTATCTGGAAGAATACGACCAAGTATTTACACCAACTCGTTTTCGCATCTCTTTGGCTTGTTATGTCATTTTAACACTTTTCCAGACAACTGTAGCTACTTATTTTAGCTTCACTTACTACATTGGATACGGGTCTTCTTACAACACACTTCTGAACGTTGTTATTTGGTTACTGACTACAATTTTATACATAAAGTCAACATATCAACTTCGAAGATATAAAAGAGTGAACGAAACATTGGCAGAGAACATTCAAAATATTATAAAAATCACTCAGATCTATCTTTACTTGTTTATCATATATCCTGTTTATATGATATGTACTGCATTTTTGCTCCGGTTGAAGATCATATCTCAACAAGAAGAAATTATCACAAAACAGGTCGCAACTTTAGTTCCGTGCGTTGCGGGCTCCATAAATGCCATCTATTTCTTTCTCATAAACAAGGAAGCACAGAACGATATCAAATTAAACTTAAGATACTTAAGAGTCACCTACTTTCAAAATTTTAGAATCGGTGCATATTAATGAGCAGAGATTTATGGAAGCGATTTTGTGGATTAGTAATTTTCCAATCATAAAAAAATGGCCCATTCACATTAAATCATTCAATACGTGATTTATGCCAGGTTTATTTACTGCTGCGCAACTCCATCGAAACAGATGGCCGGATCGAAGATTCTGCAATTTCAGAGATTCTAAGTTTGCCAATATGTAATATATAATATCATAACATTTCTCGATTTCGAATACCTATATAGGGGGAAACGTTAAGTTACACGCTTGTCATTTGTAAAAGAACTGCATATAAACATCATACATGGTTCCATACATCTACATAGAATTTAGCCATCGTCTTGCAATGTCATGCTTCCAAAAACACTTGCATTTGATCAATGGTTTTACAATATGGCATCTAAAATGAACTTAGTACTCCTGTTTGTCTTTTCAACAAGCACAAAACCGCTATCTAATTCCCGTTCTATCAAAAATTATAGTCTCCGCTGCAAATTTTATTGAGACAGACTTTAGTAACTTTTTTCAGTGCTCAAAAAGTACACCACCCCATAAAATATGTAGTTTTATAAGACAAAATACTCCTCAAAATTTTTTTGTATTTAAGAATGGTTGGAATAAGTTTACTTGGTTTAAGTGACTTTTAAAGCATTCATATTTTTTTTTCAGATTTGACAAAAGGATTTATTTAAATCATGTCGACAATTTCCCATGATAATTTTGGATGTTTTTTTGGAAGTCCTTTAATTTAACCTTTGTTCCTTTGTTCGCCCGTTCGTTCGTTCGTTCTTCTGTTGCCAGCTTTTCTCGGGATTGGCCTATTAGTTTTTTCTGATTTTTTGCATTGAGATAGAGAGCAAGGGTCTCTAAAAAGTTGCTGAATCAGTTTTTTAGGAAATTTTTTTTGGCCGTAGAAATTCCCTTTTATCATTTTTATAGGGAAAATGAGCATTTCTCGCGATTGCCTCGTTATTTTTTTGTGATTTTTTACACAATGATGTAAAATGGTAATGTTTGAAATCTGATGGATTTTGGAAATGATAATTTTTTGGGCAAATTTTGTCCTCGGGGCTCCTTAGCTCTAAAACATCGGAAAGCCAACGTGAAACAAGTTGTAGCATGTTTTCAAGCTAATGCATCTACGCATCTCTATGATGCTATTATCTTCTTTTTTTCGTTTGAACATTTTCATTTTCATTCAGCATGTTTCCGACTACCTATATCAGGTAGGTCCATTCAGCATGTTGCTTGTTTTAATTCGAACTAAAACATTGGACAGCTGGAAAGTGATGTAAAATACTCTCTATAATCCGATAAAAAATCTTAATCCCTTGAAGATCGACTTAGAGAGAAAGGTAGGTAACTGAATTTTAAGTTAATCTTTCAGGAGGTACTTGCTTCTCTAAAACAAGACGAAGAGTCGAGGAAAATCTACCTGCGATGTTAAAACACAAGCCCAGTATTTAGACGATACTATCGGCAGTTGAGGGATAATAAACACAGGAAAACAAATATTTCACGGTGGTTTACAGAAAAGAAAAAGTGGTGGCAGAGTTTGGAACAAACCATAAACACCTCCGCCTCTGTTTATTCCGCCCCTGCTTATTCCGCCCCGGACTAAACTGCCTTTTCAAATTTATCCCGCCTCCTTAACTATTTTCTTTTTAGTGATCTTGTGTAGAATATAGAATCGTCTGGACGTCCTTCCCTCGCTTTTGACGGGTATATTTTCTTTTGTTAGGTGGAGGAGAAAGTGAACAAAATGCAGCGAAAGTATCTCCTTCAAGAACAATTGAAAATCATCAAAAAAGAACTAGGTCTTGAGAAAGAGGACAAAGATACGGTCATCGAAAAGTTCCGCTCACGTCTTGAACCGCTCACTGTGCCGGAGAAAGTTAACGAAGTAATTGAAGAAGAAATTAATAAATTGTCTTTCCTTGATAACCATTCATCAGAGTTCAGGTACTATGCTCAAATTTTTCTTCCAATTCCAGTCTTCTTAAGGGGCTCAAAATTTCACCCTACGACAGATTTTTGTATCAGTCATGTGTTAAATGGGGCATATCCGCTCGTATTGAAATTCAGCAGAATTCAACTTATGTATTACTGTTCCGGGCTTATTCGTTGTAGATTTTCCGTTTGTGTAACAGGAAACTGCTTTGGCCACTATTCTTACCGGATTAAGGAAATATTGCTGAATCATGTTTAAAAAGTGGCAATGGATAACATTCACCTAAATTCTCGTATACTTGATATTTTTTTAAACCACTGCAGTTCCATCAACATAAGAGAAATGATGCTATTTTTATGGCCTTGTCCAAGTCTTTTGGAGGGGACGAAGGGTACCTCTAAGACAAGATTTTGGAGGTGTGAAAGAGGTACCCTTCCTGCTCTCACACGACATGGTTCCTTTTATCTTGAAGCTTGCAATGTAACTATTTGCTTTCATATCCTTTTTTTGTAGCGTTACGAGAAATTATTTGGATTGGTTGACTAGTCTACCTTGGGGATTGAATAGTGAAGATTTGTTAGATTTGAAACGAGCTCGGGAAATCTTAGACGAAGATCATTACGGTTTGGATGATATCAAGAATCGCGTCTTGGAATTCATTGCTGTTGGAATGCTCAGCAAAAATATTCGTGGCAAAATCTTATGTTTCACAGGTCAACATTTTTCTCACTTTTTTCTTACTCCCCTTTTTCGCTGTGGTTCTCAAAATTCGCCCTTTTTCGAGGAAGTTTAAGAAGTTAAATGTCGAGAAAAAATTATCCCCCAATTCCTCATTCTCTTAGTGACTTGAATCAACCGACAGCCAAAATTGTGTAATATATTTTTTTCTTCCAATGAGTCAATCCACTCATTTTGTATTTTTGGCTTATAGGACCACCGGGCGTTGGTAAAACAAGTATTGGGAAATCAATCGCCCGATCTTTGAATCGGGAATATTTCCGATTTTCGGTTGGTGGGATGACGGATGTTGCGGAAATCAAAGGACATCGGAGAACTTATGTGGGTGCCATGCCCGGTAAAATCATCCAATGTTTGAAAAAGACAAAAACAGAAAATCCACTCATCTTAATTGACGAGGTGGATAAGATTGGGCGTGGCCATCAGGGTGATCCTTCATCAGCTTTACTGGAACTTCTAGATCCGGAACAGAACGTTAACTTCTTGGACCACTATCTGGACGTACCAGTTGATTTATCAAAAGTCTTGTTCATTTGTACGGCTAATACTCAGGAAACAATCCCCGGACCTCTTCGTGACCGGATGGAAATGATCAACGTGTCTGGCTATGTAGAGGATGAAAAAATAGGAATCGCCAAACAATATTTGATACCTCAAGCACAACAAAATGCCGGTATGGATGATCAAATGATTGATTTGTCTGAAGATTCAGTTTTGAATTTGATCAAAATGTATTGTCGTGAGAGCGGAGTCCGGAACTTGCAGAAACATATAGAGAAGGTATTAAATTTATGTTTGATATTCTCTGATTCCTCAACTTTAACTAGTATTTCTGCGTTTGACGTTTTAAATCATCGGGCCGACCTACTGCTCCTATATGTCTGTATGTCGGTTTATCTGTTACCAAAAATGAGATTTTGTTGAGTCATGAAGACTTATCATTTTCCTCGCTTTTTTTGGATTCCTAATGTAACGGTATCATCTACCTTATTGTATACGAGTCTTTACGATTAGTTGCAAACCTGACTGGCGATTCAACAAAGTGTCTTATTGGTAGGGCGTTATATCAAGCAAGAATAGAAATAAATTTTTTATCCGATACTTGGAGTTTCGTGCCGTTTCAGTCAATCTTTACGTTTATGTAAACTTGTCAGTTTTTTTTTCATTTAGATCTTTCGTAAAGGTGCGTTGAAATATGTGATGAACGAAAACGAAAAAGTGTTTGTCACTCCCGACAATTTGAAAGATTTTGTTGGTAACCCAGTCTTTAATGCAGAGAAAATGTATGACAATACACCTCCTGGCGTCAGTGTTGGCTTAGCATGGACTTCAATGGGTATGTCAACAAGATTTTATTTTGAAATCCTCCAGAGTAAGGTCGTTCAGCATTATTTATAGGAAAGTAGAATATAAAAGCTGAAAACTGCTGTAGACCTTCTCTTTATGATGCTGATTGATACATCAAGAAAAAATCCTTAAAATCCCACCGTTGAAATATCCCTCTTTTGGGAAACGGCATATACTTATGCTAAAGTTTTGACAAAAATATCAGCTTTTAATTATTTTTATGAAAAACAGCCTGTATTTCTGAGACACGTTTACGCTTATAAGATAGAGATGAATGTAGCAGTAAAATATTTATATTTTCCTTTTCAAGGATTTTTATTTCGTTCGTAGACAAAGACAGTAAAATTTTAAACGTGATGGTGAAAATGCCTTCGAGACTTCATTAACCCACAAGTGATGATGACATTGCAATGAAAAGCCTCTTTTTTTTGCACCGGGGAAAAAAATCACAAAAGGTTTCAAGTGGTAGCATATTTTGAAATCAAAAAAGAAAAATTTGCTTTTACCAAAATCCCTTCTACCTTTTCCATGCATACAGGAGGATCCACTCTGTTCATTGAGACTGCAATTGTTGCAAAATCTCAAGAGAATAAAGATGATGGATCACGTGGTCGCTTGGAAACCACAGGACAACTTGGTGACGTCATGAAAGAAAGTTGTCGTATTGCTTACACGTTCTCTAAGGTAACACCCATTGAGTTTAAAGCCCGAAGGGCTAGAGGTCAATCTCTAACCTTTCTCAGGCAAGAAAAATTGAAGCCTTAAAATATGCGCCGTATTTTTGATGACGGATTGAATCTAGCAATTCCTTTGTTTTCGAGTGATATACCGGGTGACCCACGAAAAAGTTCGGACCTTTCTCGGCGTCTTGAGGCCGAACAAATGTCCCAAAGTGCTCGGAATTTTGGTATTTAAAAAGTAGATATCCTAACTTAAAATTTGAGCTATCACTTTTTAAATTTGACCAACTAGTTCTCTACTTATGACCTTTTAAACTCAAAATTCACTTTTCGGAAAGTGTAAAAAACACGTAACAAAGAGGTATTAAATTAATGCAATCAATTAGAAAATCTCTTATAAATTGACTCATTTAACGAGTTTTATGACATTAATAATTATTAAAAACACTTTTGAAAGTAGTTTTTGTTTAAAACAAGACTAGTTTTTATCAAAATTGGCACTTTCAAGGAATTTTCTCAAAAACTGTATATCAAAAACGTCTAAAAATACCTAATTTGATACCCCTTTTTTACCTTTTTTTTACACTTTCCGAAAAGTGAATTTTGAGTTTAAAAGCTCATAACTAGGGAACTTGTGCGTCAAATTTAAAAACTAATGGCTCGGAGTTTAAGTTAGGATATCTACTTTCTAAATAATAAAACTCCAAGCACTTTGGGACATTTGTTCGGCCTCAAGACGCCGAGAAACGTCCGAACTTTTTCGTGGGTCACCCGGTATTTTTCAAAATTAAGCGGTAAATTTTAGTTTCAATCTGTCATTTGTGTAAAAACCAGGCGGGTCGCTCAAGGCCGCGCAATTTTGGTAGGATTTGTTGGCTTCAAATCCTACCAAAGAGATTGACTTCTAGCCCTTCGGGCTTATACTTCATTGGTAACACCCTCCCCCATTTTTCATTTTTTCTGTTGGCTCTCTACATTACAAATAATCATGTGTTAACTTTTCTTTTCTTTTCTCATTTTAAATCTTCGTGAACTTCTTCATATATGTCCAGAAGGACATTTCCCAGGGATGGGAAATCTGACCTAACAAAGAGCCTGAATTCAGAGTTTGGACAGATTTAAAAAATAGACATTATAGAGATGGAAAATAAACTGTATTATAATGTGGAAGAAAAAGAATCTATTCATGGTCAGTTCCGAAACTTTAAGTTTGAAAAAATCCTTTGTTTTTTTTCAGTCCTTTCTCCTTCAACAAGATTGTTCGAACGATTTTTTCGACAACAATTCGGTCCATTTACACGTCCCTGAAGGTGCGACGCCAAAAGATGGTCCTTCAGCAGGGTCTACCATTATCACAGCTTTTCTTTCATTGGCTATGAATCAACCAATCAAGCAACATCTAGCTATGACTGGAGAAGTGTCACTTACTGGAAAGGTATTATTATCTGGCGTTTCTTTCTTTCTTGCGCTAAGGTTATAATATTTTCCACTAAATACGGAAAGATGATTTTTGCCTCGTGCCTTTAAAACCCAAAATCATGCCTTTAACTCTTAATATATGAAATTATGAAAGTATTAATAAATGGAGTTATTCGAATTCCCTCTACATTCAAAATTTCGTTTAATCGAAGTAAGGTTGTTTTCTCCTGGAATTATATACTCAAAAAAGGCTTACCGCCTTCTGTGGTTCGAAGTTTGTTATGTTCCAGGTTTGGTCGAAAAATAACAAAATGTTTTGAATTTGCTGAGCAAAAAGTCCTAATTTCATCATTGATGAAAAAACAACCCCCAAGGTTGATTTCAAATTTTGGCCTTCCCCTTGAAACCTCGATTAACTGGGAGTGTACTGTAGTGTAGGATGCGAATGAGTAAAGGAAAAAAGAGGAATGTATATCAGAAAAATTAATTGGACTTTTTCCTTAAGGCTTGGGGACACGAGAAATTTTTTTCGTGTTGGTGCAATGCAACATGCTCCATCCCACCGACACAACAAAAAAGTGCGTGTCTCGTGGTTTCTTTTTTTGTTTTATGGGACAAAAAGTGAGTGAAATACCCAAAAGACACGCTGACTTTGTCCCTGGGAAAATGGAGCAAAATTGATTCGAATCAATCAATTCTATGCATTTTCTCAAAACGCTATATTTTCTGACTGATTAAAGTTTCAATTTTTCTTCTTATTGCTATCTAACTTCATCACAGTCCATTCAACATCTAGCTTGTTGCTTTTCTTTATTCGCAGATTTTGCCTGTGGGTGGCATAAAAGAAAAGTTAATTGCTGTAAGTGATGTTTTCGTTGTTTTTTTTACTTATTATTTCAAAAATAACTTTTCCGCCTATTCTATTTCGGAATTAGGATAAAGTGGGAAGAGTGAAAAGAATCTTGAAACTTAGTGGGTGTAGAAGAACGAGGATGTCTTGCCTGAATCTTGGAGGCTAATAATACAGAAGAATAATGGGAAAGTTTAAAAATATCTTCGCAGAGATTCATCAATCAGAGGGTAGAGAGTTGAAAGTCCCGGGTTAAGAATTCATTACCGGAGATACGCTTATTAGGTACCCGAGAATAATCACCTTTCTATTAGGTTTCTAAAAAGATGTTTCTGATGCCGCCTGATAACCAACCTTGTTCCCTGCGTACTATCTGCTTTTTTATGCTTACTTATAGCGCTAGATTATTTTCTGACGTAAATAAAGCCTGGGATATACGGGGACGTGGTTGCCTGATATCTTATTCTTTTACTTTAGGCTCGTCGCTCAGGAATGAAGACGGTTTTGTTACCCGAAGGAAATCGAAAAGATTACAACGATTTGCAAGATTTCATCAAGAATGGTTTGGATGTTCGTTTCATGAATGATTATAATGATGTCTTTAGAGAGGCTTTTCAATCGTGAGAATTTTTTACTCTCTCAGAACAATAATTGTTTCGGGAAGTGGAGAGAAGACATTAAAACCATGTTCGCACGACCATGTTGGGTTCGATCCAAAACAAAATGGAGTCCATTCAGGTCCATTGGTTAGAAGTGACGTAAAGCTTGAATTTAACCAATAGAATGGATTCATTTCGTTTCGGAGCGTGTGAACGTGGTCTAATTTTGGTAGTCAAAACCGATATTTGCCGCCATGCCAAAATAAACTGTATCTAGAAAACGGCTGATGTGAAACATTCCAATTAATATGATGTTTATCATTTTATGATATCATACAGTATAAGTTCTGGCCTCGAAGAGGTTCATCATGCCCGACTGAGCTTGTTGAGTAAATTGTACCATAAAAACGATCAAGTTCGAGCAATCAGCAACAACTCAATTTCCTCGTTTCGATCTAATTTATAGAAGAGGGTACAATAGCAGAAATCTTGGTTTTATTTTTGCAGCTATAGTAAACTAACATCTTGTCAGCTATTTTGATCTCCCTTCGTCTAGCGATTCGTGTAGATAAATTGGACTCTTTGATCACCTCTTTTATATTTTAATAAAGTCTGTCACGGGTCTTAAGCTTTTAAGATTTTCTACTGGTGCTGCTTTTTAAACAATAAGATATATTTAGTTGAGATATTTTAGAATATTTGATATTATTTTTATTACTTCTAGATTCTTTTTATAATACCTCTTTAGTAATGAAATAAACTCTAGAAAAAAGGAAGAAAAAAAATCATTTTCTGATATCTAATCGTTTTATTCTTTCTCAGGCGAGATAAAACTCAATTGCTCTACGGTAAGGCCTTCAAAAGAATGGTCGGTCGGTATAATAAAAAAAGGTCAAATTCTAGTGACGTTTTTGAAGCAGTAGATTTTTTTTCTCCTCTTTACTTTATCAAATATACAGTACACGAAATTTTTTTTTCTCCTCTTTACTTTATCAAATATACAGTACATGAAATTTTTCTAAGCATCGCGTTTATAAGCATATCTAGAATATGGCAAATTAATTTAAGCATATGCTAGCATTATCTTGAGCCTACGAAAAATGTATTTTCCTGATTTTGGCTACTTTTGGCTGGGATTTTACGAATTTTCGGGATTTCCCTAAAATTTTGCTTGGAAGATAAGCATTTTTTTCAGCCTCTTTAAGCCGTCGATCTAAACATCTCAGAGCCTGTTTTCAAATTTTTGTATGCTTACTAGTATATAAAAAAAAATCGTATTATTTTTTTCGATTTTGGAAAAGCCGGGGTCGTCGGGCGTCGGACGGTCGTCCCTCCGACCTATTACCTCCGTTATATTTACATCTCCACAAAGTTAAAGAAACGTAAGACCCATTCATCCTAGACAACATTCGATTGTAGTAACATGTAAACAAACATGGCGGATTTGATCGTGTGGTTTTCAGATTTGTTTTTAAAAAGTTTTCAGTGTCAGTGTGCCACCTACTGCAGTCTTTTCCCTGTCAAAGTCGTCGGTTTGCTTGGGCTAATTTATGGGTTGGTCTAAAAAGCAGGGTAGCCAATGGGGTAGCCAATTGGGCTAGGTTATGGGGTACCTCTTTTTGCCTAAACTTTTGAAATCTGAAACCTATTTTCATGTGGAAATAACTATACGACATCTTGTTAATAATTCCATGTAATAAAATTTAAGATTACTTTCGAACTTCAGCCACAATAGCCTTTTTTCCAAAGGTACTGAACTTTGTTACTTCTCAAGAGACCTGGCGCCATTTTGTCTTCCTTCTTGGCTTTGTTTGAAAATTTACAGACCCGAATAAAAAATATATACAAAACAGGTTTTAATATTTAATATTTAGATTTTATTTATATTTTTAATTGTTATTTCCGTGAAGCTGTAATTCGATGATAATAGCTTTGGAATCGCCTTTGGGCCATATGATCTCTAATCTTGTCATACCTTATAACAATCCTTTGTTATTGAATCTATTGTTTAATTTATATCATGTTTAGATGTTTCAAACAATCAATTCCTTTCAAAATTTTTTAATATGGCAGCTTATAATAGGTACAAAAAGTCTTTTGAAATAGCTCTATTATAATGAAGCTCTATTTCTTACTCCTTGTGCATTAACACGTGGTAATTTATATCTTTGTTTATCTTTGTCATCATACATGATCAATCTAAGTATCAATCAGATTCGTGCTCCCTGGTCAGTAAAATGTGGTTCTATGTATTCATTTTCGGTATTTCTATTCTGGTCTGTAAAATATTTAGGTACCCCACAACCTAGCCCAATTGGCTACCCCAATTGGCTACCCTGCTTTTTAGACCAACCCCTAATTTATTCAATCTTAACCTTTTTAGGGTTTTATTTTATTTAATGATTTCATGTTCCTAGCTAGTCTTTGTTCTCAAGTGACCATCCTACCGTAAAGTTGACATCCCTCGCCTCGTCTAATTCCGACACCCTTCTTTAGAGACAAGAATAATATGAGAGCTTGAATCACTGATTGGAAAAGGGGCCTCTGACCATTGAGCAAAGAAAAACTGTTTTGACCTTTCTATCAATACAATGTCAGCTGATAAAAAGGGTGTTGGAATTTAGATAGATAGAGGAGGGATGATTAGACCAAGTTTAGTTATATGGTACTGTATGTACAAAGACAAGCGAATTCTGAAAACAAAACTTTTTTTCTAGTTCCATAATATGGATAAACGGAAATTTTCTATCGCTTTGAAACGTTTTCTGCCTGGTTTTGCTGCAATTTTATGAATCTTATATACAGAAAGAGAAATTGCCAGTGTTGAACAGAATTGTCGACAATCAAACCATGTCCATATATATGCTTTGATTGGTATCTACTGCTACTGTAACAATGGAGCGTTTGATGTCACTCGCGCGGCAAGTTACACACTCATTATTTGTTAATCCCACCAGGCGTTCTTTAATTCTCCAATCGGTGTCGGTCATTTTGAATCAGTCAGGGCCTCCTTGGTCTTTTATAACATTAGTTCGGATAGAATAAAAACATACCTGATCAACACAACCAAACCTTCTGTCTTGCGTTTACTCTTTCCTTCCCAACAACTTTCGTTTTTGGTTATGTAGGTTTTAAAATCCACAAGTAATGAGCCTCTCATAGCTTTATCTGAATAAATCTGGTTGAAAACCTTCTGTCAGTTTTCATTCCGTACGTTTTTTATCCACGTGGTGAACCGGTTTCCCGATTTCCAGATAATTAAAAATTGGAACTTTCCCATGGGCGTGATTAGGCGTACCGCCATCGCAACGCAAATATAATCTAGATGGAAACAAATATTAAATTTGATTCTTTATTTGTTCGTATTTCTAAATTTCACGATAAAAAGAACTATTTACAAATTATTTTCTTTAACGGGCGTTGAATCGACATTGACATATGTAATGATGTCATAATCAATGCCGTGCATATTTTGTCAGCGCCGTGCATATTTTGTCAGCGCCGTGCATATTTTGTCAACATCCTTTTCATTGGATAAATACCACTAAAATATACAAGATAAGTAAACATAAATTTATCGCCTGCGAGCACGGCTTAGCTTAGGGCACCTCTTTTATTCATTATCTGAGAATTGAAGCAGGCAAAGATTACCACGCGAGCTGATTGTTATTTGAAGATATTTTCAGTTAAAATCCAAGGTAGGAACAAACTAAACATAGAAAGGGGGTATTTTTTAGTGCTTTATTCGATGATCGGTATTTTTTTTGAATTCTATGTTTAGATTTTTCTACCCAGCCCTGTTGTTATGTACGCGCGCCCTGTTGCTAAGACCTTTGCTTGAAATCGAAAGTGAAACCAAAATAATTTAGCGCGCACTGCCGTTCGCGTAATATCGATAAAGTGAAAGGAGGTCCTGACTGTTTTGAATGAAAACAAAAAAAGTTAAAAAGGGCGCGCTATCAGTGAAAGTTATCGTGACATGTTATGACAGAAAGTATGATTGATAAATTTGGTGGAGTTATCAAAACAAATTTGTTGGCAAAGAGATTTAACAGTAAGTGAAAATACAGGCCAGATATCAACAGTCCCATGTTTCGACCAATCGTCCCAAGTTAGAGCAGTTGACGGTAACATGCATAACCCTCAAATGAATGACCTGTCTGGTTATTAAAATACAAAGTTAAATCAAAACGAAAATGGTAGAGTAGGCAGAGCTGCAAGCGGAGCTGTAAGCGGATCTGTAAGCGGAGCTGCTTAGTTCATTTGTTTTGAAATTTTGCTGCTTTGATTGGTCAGTCATTTGATGAACCTGATAACATCTGTTCATAATTTTCTTACGCGCACAGTAAACCTCTGAAGGCACTTGAAAATCAAACATCTGAGGAAAATAGTCCTCCCACGGAAATTCTACAACAAGAATCTTGTTCATAGGCCACTTTTAAAAAAGTATTAATTGCGAGGCCCGAGCATGTTCGGGCCATGCTGTGGGTCATGCTAAATGACATATATACTTGTAAACTTAACTTTCTTACCATTTCCCATTGAATGAAAACAACTGGAAGAAAACATTCCTATACTTGCCAAAGACAGAGACTAAAACAAATTATCTTTCAAGATAAGGATGCCCTTTTGAATCCATTGTTAAAAAAGGTTTTGTTTTTTAATAAGAGTGATATCGTTTTCTTACTCATCAATTTGAATTCACAAGGTTTTTCACATGAATTGGCATCGGTCAGAAAGAGGAAAAGAAAAACATATTTTTATGCTTATATCAGCATAATAAAACAAGATGCAGACACTGTTCTGATATGAAAGAGATATATGTCTCTAGGCAAAAAACGGTAAAAAAGTAACTGACCTCTGACCCAGCTGCAGACTTTCGTTAGTAGTTTATACATTAGTATTCTGGGCTTACTTTGCACTGTTTGTACATAAAAGTTATCTTTAAAGTTCTATAATGATCCCAAGTTATCAAAAGTAGCAAAAAAAATATTTTTTTTCAACTGGCTGTCGAGAGCTTTTTTTGGAAGCACTATATTTTTTTATTTTCGCCTAAAGTCAAAGATTTTTTAAAAATTTGTGAGAGTTCAATCATAGTTCAATCAATTTATTTAGACAAATTTGTGCCTCTCCGTCGTATATATCAGCTTCTATTCATAGCCAAATTTGGAATGTAAATCAGGAACTTACTTCCAATAAGGGACTACACACTTTTCCTGTCTCCTTTCAAAGCCATCATCACCAGGGCGGTTTTGTTGCAACGTAATATTTAGCCAAGCAAAATGGCAACAGAAGGATATGGACTTGATTTTGTATAGACAAATATCCAGGTATATATAATAAACCTTAAGTCCGGGAACTGACGAAATCGTAATCGCATGGCCTGATGTTTGATTAGGTTAAGATTTTTTTAAATCAAACTTTAATCGTTCAAGTGAGTCGGATAAGTTTGGTTGTTCTGCTCTGGTCTAACATGAAAAAAAAGTTTCGAAAATGGAACTTTTAATTTCACGAATCAAAAAGAGATGAAAAAAGCTTTATTCTTGGAACTAAAAAAAAGCTCTATTTTGGAAATTAAACTTGACTGTCCGAGTCAGTTTTGAAAAAATGTGAGGATTCGCTTATCTGATTATTTTCAGTGGGACAAATACAAGAGTATAATTTTCAACTGGGGGCAATTTTTCACCTATATTTCAGTAGGAAGAGGTCCCAGTGGGTTTGTGAAAAGAGGGTGTATATGTAAACTAATACAAAAGGAAAATTGACTCCTAAAAATTGAAATAAAAACAAAAAACTGTTCATTAAACCCTCCAATGATTTTTTAATGATTATTTTATAGAAATGCAAAAGATTAAACCCGTGATAAATGGATCAGTTTGGAGATATTGTGTTAAAGTAGGTATTTACTATCATTCCTTTGTGTGGTTTGTGTTCTTATAGAATTTTGAATCCCTGAAATTTTGAATGACGGAGTAAAATTAATAAAATAAAGGATAAATCCTGTTTATATACATCGTTTTTCTGTTTTCAAGATTTTTCTAAAAAAGGAGTGAAATTATCAATTGAATCAAAGTTTTATTTTAATGTTTTTTTTCTGTAGCTGGTCAGTTGGTTATGATGGATCACCAGTACATTTTCTGGACAACAAAACAATTTGTTATGTAAATGGAAATTGCATTAAAATTGTAAACATTGAAGACAACTCAGTGAATTATTTACAATCCCCTGGGAATGGCATTGCAGTACTGGCAGTCAATCCATTGTACGGTTATCTTGCGTTCAGTGAGAATGGATTGAATGCTAATATTTATATCTACAATAAGAATGATCTGGTCAAGCCTTCTCATACTTTACCAGGTATATTTCATCACATTTTCCCATTCAAAGAATAATTTTACAATAAAACCTCTCAAACAAAAATCAGCTTATTTGTTTGATTAATTTCCAAACAATGGTAGTTTTAAAAAGTATTTTGTCTTTGAAATTTTTGAAAACAGAATGTAGATCTATCAAAGTGTAATTCTTCATCTTTAGGTTTTGATAACAGTCTTGGTTATAAATGTATTTCCTTCGCAAATAATGGCACACTACTTGCAACATGCACAGATATTCCTAATCTGAAACTTTCTCTTTGGTAAGTTTTCTATACTATACTCTAGTTGAACCAAAAAGAAATTGCAGATCGCCTTTTTCTAATGATGCGCTTACTATTGACAAGGAATAATAAAAGGCTCTTAATTATTAGGAGTTAAAAAGAGTTTACTTAAATTACACCCTAGGATTTTGTTTACCATTATTTCAGAAGTTTAAGATATCCCAGATATCCCAAATAAAGACCTCTTGTTTCTAACCTATCAAATGTGACAGTTTTGTTTATTTTTTATTAATTATGTTTCACTATAGGAATTGGCAAGAAGCTGAAGAATATTGCTCTTACGATCTTCAAAATGAAAAATTTGATGAAATTATTTTCAATCCTTTGGATTGGCATCAATTGGCGTGTGTAGCTGAAAAAACTGTTCTTTTTTGGAATGTCGAGAAAGTGAATGAAACATTTTATCTACAAAAGACGTAAGTAATGGAGGATGTTTTAAGATTGGAAAAGTATTATATCCAAATATTAGCTCACACCCAAGGGATTTAGATATTTCCCCAGTGTGGAATCATATTATTTCCTATTTTAACCCTTTTAAGTGCCAATGTTGTATATATCAGACATGGGCTATGTAGGAGGGCGAAGCCCTCCTGTAATGCGCAGTTTGAGTTAGAAATCGGCACTTTTGGTCTAACTCGTAGGAATCAGATTGGGCTTCATGGCCAAGCAAAAAAAAAATCAAAAGTGAGTCTTTTCAGCAAGATTTTAAGCTAAAAATACAAAAGAATGCAAAAATTTGACAAAAATCTACTTTTTTAAGATTTTGACCGTTTTTTGACCATTTTTGGTCAACGAGTGATCCAAGAACCTCCAAATTTGGCCCTGATTAACTTGATTCTGTCCTCAAGCGAAATAGTTTGAAGTTTTACCACTCGGCACAGCTTTCTATCATTCAGTCAGGTCCGCACAGAATGCGCCTAAAAGAAAGAGGAGACTCTAAGCTATCCAACGGACTATAAACGAGCTTCTTACTCCTTCTAGATCCGGAGATATAAGCCTTTTAAGTTTGAACTAGTGATTTTCTTTAAAAAACTTAGAAAAAAATGACCGTGGCATTTAAAGGGTTAAGCTCAACTCAGAATATGTACTAACATAAGCCTTTTTCTCCCTGTTTTTTTTAATTTTTATCGAAATATTCTAGTGTGATTTTTTTATTGTTATTTTTACAGTCAGTATTTCAAAAAACTAGACATACTTTTTTCTTTGTTATATTCGGGATCCAAAAGTAGTGCATTACTGATTTTTTAAGGCATAACATCTTTGTTGACTTCTTTTGTCGTACCAATTTATAGCGAGACTTTGAGACAAATTTTACCAAGCTGTTTAGACTTAATTTAATTAAAAGATGTTCGAAAGACGTTATTTTTACCTTACATTATGCTTTCTTTTGCAACAGGAAAATCGGGTTACCCAAAAAAGATGGCACGTTTGGTTTTCAATTCTTGGAGGGAGATTCGGGAAGCTCTATCTCAAGTCGTCCAACAACTGGTCACAAAAATTTAACTTTGACTCAAACTGCAATTGCTGGGTTGACTGGAGAAGGCAAAGACAAATTTTTAGAAGGTAAGGATAGATATAATTTTAGAGCAAACAAAATCATTCATAAAGACATTAAATTTTAAAGTGAATACATTCTCTGATCATATGCTGCATACTGTCCAACTTGAGTAATATGCACATTCACCATGGCTAGTTTGAGTAAAGAAAACGACTTCTTACTCAAAGTCTCATTCCATCCAGGATGGCAATCTTCAGTGAAAAAATATTAACCATAGCTATATTCTTTTAAATAATGGAGGGACTGAGTTTATGATGAGATTTTCAAATAACAACAATGGCAAGAGAATGACGTAGTTCTCATTTCGATATTAAAAAGCTTGATTAATCATGGGTCCCGTCAACTGGGGGGCCGGGGGGGTCCATGGGCCCCTACTTTTTGGTAGACCATGTCATACGTTTTTAAGAGTTACTATTTTAAGCTGGTTTGAGACCAAATCAAACCACAAAAACTATTATTCTCCCCAATTAGATATCGTTTAAAGGTGTTTTGAGGGTGTAAAAAGTGAAAAAAAATTCTTCGTCGCCCAACCATGGTGGGCGACATTTTTTTCCAAAATGTTGGCCCCCTCACTCAAATGGCTCGGCGGGGCTCATCAATTTTGAACTTGATTGGCCTTACAATGTATGCTTTACTTTTTGAAGTCTGCTTTATTAACTTGTTTCGTGAACTCTGCACTGAAAATTTTATCACCTTTCAGTAAACGATAAAGACAGATGCCATGCAACTTGTTTTTGTTGGCAACCAAATAACCAACTCTTGATTGCTTGTACTGGTGGAATGTTAATCAATTATGATTGTGAAAATCAAAACGTATCTATCATTCATAACAAAGGTCAGCTTGTATATTCCATTTTTTAATATCTCATGGTAAATATAACTTCTGTTCTCTGTTTCCTAATATTTCAGATAATTTGAATTGGTAATTAAACCGAAGAATCGGAGTTGAGGAGCTCCGGATATTTTTCTACGTCACTAAAGTAATCAACTTTTTATATTGAAACACTCTTTTGTGAATTGATATTATAAGTTATTCAAAGGTAACAAATGCATGAATCCTATGAAATAGGTTAATTGCTTCTAACCAGTCTTTCGTTTTATGGAGCGACGACCTAAGACGTCAGTTTCATAAACCAGAGATTCCTCTTTCGAATTCCTGCACCTTTTGATGTTCTGTTCAGTTCATTGGTAGCCGGGTTGCTGGCCTTGGGCTCCGCGATGAAAACAATCAGTCAGAATGTCTGAAAGTCTTCAATTTTTGGGTTATTCACATAAAATGTCGACTCTATCTATATTTTTTGTTATAATAAAAATTCATTCAGTCTTCTTCCGTCTCCATATGATGGCTTCTAGATTATGAATGAGGAAAAGTATTTTTGATAGCCAACCCTACTATTGAATGATTGATGACATTTAAGATTCTTATTCTGATAAAAGTCAATGACAAATTAGTAAGTGTTTTTTCTGTAGTATCACTAATTCTTTTTTCTTAGATTCAAGCAATCAATTGGAGTTCAATAAAATTCAACTACGGAAAGATGGGTTATTCGCTTCTACTTTTGTAAGAAATCTTTTAAAGAATCGATCTTTTTCTGTCATTCGTCATCCAATGGGCTGTTGCATTAAAAACTATACATGGGGTGGATGAACTTTTTCAAGGCAAAAATAATTTATTGAAAATGTGTGGATACTCCCTGGAAGATGGCGAAATTTGCAAAAGTGCTCTTGGAAAAATTCTTCTCATACCTAAAGTGAGGGTGGACGAAATAAAATCAGTCTTTTACCCCCTGGAAATTTTAGTATAACTTTTAACCCGCTTGGAAAAATGATATTGTCCGCAGTAATGATATTATTGTTCACCCTCCTTCTATCATTAAATGATTTTTCGTAGATTTTAATTGCATCTCTCATTAAAAAGCACTTATCCAATTCCCAAATGAGACTAACCTTTCCTCCGAGAATCAAACTCAGCTAGTTAATTGCTAATGATCTGTCGTTATGACGTTTTAAAAATTGCAAAAAAGATGCAAAAACATGCTGCGTATAAGAAATTGATATACCAGAAGTTTTCAAACTCTTTTTTTCAAAAATTTTTGACCTCAAAAAAACTGCCACAACGTGCCACCAAAAGATTTTCATACCACAGTGAAGCTAGGAGACTCACGTCTAATATATGTAAAACTCAGCTGTTCTCGGAGAGATATTAGAAAGATATCCCCAACTGAAAATGTCGTGTCGTTATAACGTTAAGCATTTTGTTTGATTTTACTTTGGCTAACAATGTTTTTCTCACACCAGATTTCATAAATGTATCCGCCTGGATAGCATTTAGCATTTTACTTTCAAATTTTTGGCCAGCAAAAGTACAAATATAAAAATATAAAAAACTTTTTAGAAATAAGAGTATTAATCATTTTTCAAAATCAGAGTCCTTCGAGCCGCCATGACAGGGTTGTACTTTGCGGACAAAGCCTATATATCGATTGTTTTCTGAAACAATGGAAAGACAATACTTCGCTCTCCACCGTACACCGTTTCATTCGATGTTAATCCAGAGTCTCCATAATAAATCCATGTTCCTATTAAAAAGTGAATTTTCTTAAAGAGTGTTTTCCATAGCTTTGTTGTATTATTTTTTAATAGTCTAAAAAATGCCAGTACCTACTTTCTTGAAAAGATTTTTGGTTTTTACTTTGTAATTTCAGGACGGTGATATTTATCAATTAACGCTTTCCAAAGATGATTTCCACGTCAAATCAAGAGTTTGCACCAATCAAGTTGTGACCAATTTGAAGTTTTCGCCAAACTATGAAACCCTGATGTTATCTGGAACGTCTGTAAGTCAACTTCACAGTCTGAATTTTTCAGACAGACACACAGACAGACACACAGACAGACAGACAGGGAATCTCATCATTGCAAAAACTTTTATAAAGGGTTAAGGAAAATGAGAAACTAATGCTAAACCATGTAATATTAAGTGATGCGGTAAAAATAAAATGTGATGATCTGACTTCAAAAGAAACATTATAAAAAATCCTCTGCTTTTTGCTCGAAAAAGACTGGGTTGTAATGTTAAGTTTTTATGATTGATGTGTAATTCACTCTCGGTTTTCTTTCTGGGCTTTAAATTAAACCCTAAATTTCCCGATCAAAAATCGGATGACACACTCTTTCATTTCGCAAACCTAGTAACCCCTCCCCCCTCCGGGGAACTGGTCGCTTGAAATCGATTCTGCAGTTGTTGCTTCTTCGTTAACCACCACAGACATGCTTTTGAGATTATGGAACTTCATTTTCTTTGTACCTAGGGTTCCATCTTGAAATTGGTTGGCGAAGAACTTTCACCTATCATTGAAGATAATTGTATTGGTCAAATCATTGGGATCAGGAATGTTTCGGCTGCTCTCAAACATATTGCTGTAAGTTGTTTTATTTTAGACGGAACCGTAACGTCTGAACATGGTCTAGCTACGCTCTTTTCCGTAGCAAAAACCATACCGGAGCGAAATGAAACCGTAACGTCTAAACACGGTCTTAGAACCTGGGAGAGATTTGAATTATTATGAAGTATCGTAGGATTGACATGAATAATATGGAATGTCAAATTATTTTCCAGGTTGGAAGATCAGAAGGTTTAATCTCCATATATGAATATGCTGATGGAAAACTTATTGGAAAATGTAACCTTGAATCTCAGGTAGATAATTATGAATAAAAAATTACGATTCAATACAGTATACTGCGGTCCCTATAAGATGCTGGTGGCCTAACCAAAGATTGATTGTGATTTCCGTCCAGACTCATCAAACCTACACGCTTTTTGGACCTACCGGGAGGTCCTTTAATTTGACCGTTGTCCGTTCGTCTGTTACAAGCTTTTCTCGGGATTGGCTCATTAGTTTTTTTTAATTTTTTGCACAATGATACAAAATGGCAATGCCTGAAAAGTGACGGAGCCCGATTTTTGAAAAAAAATTTTTGGGGGGCAAATTTGGGCCAAAAACTACCTAAAAATAAGGTTTTTTGGACTTTGTGCAAAATTGCTTCCTTAGTTTTTCCTGATTTTTGGCAGAAAGATAGAGTGCAAGGTACCCTAAAATGTGGCTGAAGTAATTTTTCTCGGAAAATTTTTTTCGTCGTCAAATACGGATTTTCGCAAATTTGGGCCAAAAACTACCTAAAAATAAGGTTTTTTGGACTTGGTGCAAAATTGCTTCATTAGTTTTTCCTGATTTTTGGCAGAAAGATAGAGTGCAAGGTACCCTAAAATGTGACTGAAGTAATTTTTCTCGGAAAATTTTTTTTCGTCGTCAAATACGGATTTTCACTTTTTTGGGGAAATTCCCTTTTACCATTTTCCTGTTAGCAGCTTTTCTCGGGATTGGCTCATTAGTTGTTTTTAATTTTTTGCACAATGATACAAAATAGCAATGCCTGAAAAGTGACGGAGCCTGATTTTTGAAAAAAAAATTTGGGGGTCAAATTTGGGCCAAAAACTACCTAAAAATAAGGTTTTTTGGACTTGGTGCAAAGTTGCTTCATTAGTTTTTCCTGATTTTTGTCAGAAAGATAGAGTGCAAGGTACCTTAAAATGTGGTTGAAGTAATTTTTCTAGGAACATTTTTTTTCGTCATAAAATTTTCAAAAAAGACGACCAAGTTACACAATGATAAAAGAAAATAAATCAGACGTTTTTGCATTGTTGTAAAACTTATTGTGTTTGCTCAATACCAATAGTAAAATGTAGAATACCTACTTTTATCTGATTTTGATCAACAGGTAGGTCCATTCAGCATGTTGCTTGTTTTATTATAAGAATACACTTTATAAGAATGTCCATGATGAAAATGGCCAAAAAATTAAGAATATGGTAAGAATGTCACCATGATATGATGCAACCAAATTTAGCAACTGAACCTAAAAATGCCATTTTTAATGCATTTTAACCTGTAGATTGCAAATTTCGATCTTAACCTAAAGATACCGTAAGAATATTTTTAGATGATCTCCGCCAAAAAGTTAAGAATATCCATGATGGAATGAAAATACACCATTCTTATAAAAAAAAAAGCGTGTAGTCGCAACAAATTTTTTGTTAGATATAGCCCTCACCTCACAAACTTAACGCTGGTTTTAATAATTCTTTTGGACTTCTGAAGCTTTTGTTTTCTTCATTTCATTAAAAATTTAGTAACTTTTTTTTCAGTTGACGTGTTTAGCTTGTTCTCCAACCTCGTCTACTGTATTCGTTGGAACAGCCTGCGGTTGCATTGTTGTTATCGATGTCACAGAGGCTGAATCACCCAGATGTGTATATCAAAAGAAGTTACACGAAGGACCTGTTAAATTCATCAAGTAAGGTTTTAATTTATGTCTAAAGAAAGTAAGAAAAATCTCATTCGGATCAAAAATAAAATTAAAATTAAAAAATATAAAAAAACGACCAAATCCCGTCAACAAATGCCTTCTCTTGCTGCAACATCTAACAAGGAAGAAAATGGAAATGACGCCGACCAATGCACGGAAAAGAACTGTATTAAAGATAACGATAATATGAGAATTGAATGCCAAAAATGACAGAGGACAGTACATTATGATGCACTGGACTTCCAACTTATCAATTAAAGCTGTTCCTGAATAAAGGATATCGTAAATACCAGTGTATAAATTGCTGTTCAATTGATGAAGAACTGAATAAAAGATAACCGATCAATCTGTAAGAAAAGCTGCGCCGATAGCCACAAAAACAATAGTGAGAATGAGAGGAGACTGAGCTGTGTCGTTAAGGAGCTGCAAGCAAGATGTCAAGGATATATGGCGAAAAACAGCAACGAATTAAACATATCAAATATCAAACGGCTTCTCTGTAGTGAGAAAGTCGAAGAACAAATTGAAGAACAAAGAAAACAGTCTAAGGATGCCCGGGGGGGGCACTGGGTTTGCGGACTGACGGTATGTGCGGGCCAAAAATTGGCTTTTAAAATTGCACCCTTACAGTGCAGCAAAAATCAGTGAAAATCATACCCTTAGAGTGCATTTTCCCCCAAACTTTCGATCCCTTTCGTGCAAAAAATGATCGAAATTCTAGCATTTTTGGTCAAAATATCTAGATTTTTCAAGAATTTTCTGAAATTTCTACCCTTACAGTGCATCTCTAGTTTTTCCGACCCTTACAGTGCATTTTAAACATATTGGAAAAGGTACCCTTAGGACCCGCACATACCCGTCGGTCCTTTTGCCCAGCTGCCCCCCCCCCCCGGGAAGGATGCCAACATTATCATCCATGGCGTTAAAGAGACCAAAGATAAAGACGATAATGACTTCGTAGCCGAGATACTGAGCGACGTCAACATCAAAACAGTGCCAACGTACATTTCCCGTATAGGAAAGGAGTCTGACATGCGTCCGATAAAAGTTGTGTTTAAAGACACTTATTTTAAATACAGATTTATGAGGCAGTTGAGAGAACTAAAGAGATATCAAAAGTACGACAAAGTTAGCATTACTGACGATTTAACCAAATCCGAACGCAAACAAGTTAAAGAGTGGCGAAAGAAAGCGGATGAAATGAATCAAGCGATGTCAGAGAAGGATCATGTAATAAGAGTCCGAGGAAGTCCTCGTGACAAGCTTTATTTTAAGAAAATATTTTTTAAAAGATCGGTTTAAGAGGCCCATGCGCGCCTGAAACCTTATTTCTGTATTAAAAAAAGACAAAAAAAAACATAAGTATCTCTTTCTTCAAAAGCATAAAATCATCAATTCACTCATCTCTCTCAAAGAGTAAGTGATCGAGGTTCTGTGTTTTTCTACATTTTTTCGAGATATAAGAGGTTATTCTTCGAATATGAAATCAGGATCTTTTTCTTTTAGAATCGATGAAACAGGTACAATTATGATGACGTCATCAACAGATGGTCATCTTTTCTTTTGTAATCCAACCTTGTCTTCACAATTCAACATCTTTGGGTATATCGGTAAGTTTTTGATTTTGTTTGTCAACTGTAATTGTTACGCACTTTATTTTTTATAAGAATATTCATTAGGTAATTGGCCAAAAAATTAAGAAAGTGCTAAGAATATCACCATCATTGACTAGCAACGAAACCTTATAACAAGGCCTTATAACTTTATTTATATCAAGTATCTGATGAATCGTAGTAAAATCTCATCATTCAAGCCACGATAAACTTCAATTATGTCTAGCTGAGCGAATAAAATCAATCTTATTCATAGCGTTCTAAAATATCTTTATTGGAACTACGGCCACGAGTAAGTTAAGGCCGGTCTCCACTTTCGCATGAAATGAGCGAAAACCTTTTGACGTTTTTGTAAGGTCATTGACCGGTTGAAAAATGAAGCAATTCCATTTGTCGAAATTGACGCAACGGATGAAAAAAGTATAACTTCCTTCAACTTTTTTTTTGTTCGCGCGAAACTTTTTTATGACGTAATCTTTTTTTTCAGGCAAAAAAGGTTAAGAAAAAAACTATCGCCCATTTTGCACGAAAGTGGAGACCGGCCTTTAAATTATACCTGCCATCAATTTAAGAGCGTTTACCATTACTTATTATGCACTGAAATCTCTCTCTAAAAAAAATATTTTTTTAAAGATGTCAATGGCGAGGTGGTTTGTATGGATATCAAAGCATTACGAGATGAAAATAGTGATCAGACGACTTGGAAAGTGTTGGTTGGTTTGAGCACATCTGGTCATCAACCTGCTTCCAACCATCTTGTGGAAATGACCATCAATGAGAATCTAATGAAAGGTATGTGCAGTTGACTATTATTCTCTTAAAATTGGACACATTGCCAATATTTAGTTGAGGTTTGAATGGAGAAAGTTTAATGTATGTGAAATATCTGTCAAAAGATAGTCAAATTAGTAAAATCCCAAACAGTGTAACCCGGGTTTATTTTTAAAAAATTGGAAGAAAATTTGGGCAGCGATTTTTTTAAAGTAAGCTTCATCTACTAATTTTTACCATATGAAATTTAATTAAGGAAAATTTTGATTCAATTACAAGCTAAATTGAAATGCTATTAGGGTCTTTATGTTATGCAGGCAAATAGATTATCTTTTAATTGAATCGAATTGAATTGTTAAAAGTTCCCGCCTTATTGAACTATAGAGGCTTTTCCTCGCAAAATTCTGCATAATTCACCAAAAGTTTTAAACTAGCCATAGCTTTCACTAACTGCCACCCGCTAGTACAAATACTTGTAAAAAACTAATTAATTCTTATTAAGACTTTTTAATGCTTTATAGCAAAAGTCTCGAAATGATTTGGTATAGTTAGAATGATTCTTCTCAGCATTTTCTTTGAGATATCAATGAATAAGCTAACATAAATGAAACTTATTTTTTTTCTAAAAATGTGAATTACTTTTTACAAAGAATAAAGTACGAATCTTAAAACATTCATTAGGAAAAGTGTCCAGGTAGAATCAATTACAGACAGTTACAGATACTAAACCAGTCAAAAGACATGCAACTATATTTATTTCAACCAATTTGAAATATAAATGAAACATGTAGAACCAAACAGCATAAGAAATGCTATGAGCCAGAAACATAACGAGCAGGAACCAAAAATTGACAGGTAACAATAAGTTTTTCCAACGGTTTAACAAAGGAAATCGTGATCCAAAATTGTTTACATTAAATGGATTTACCAGTAATCTAGAAGCTGTAACAGCGTTGTGTAAAGGATGGAAGATGATAGGACGTAACGTGGTAATAGTATCAGTAACGAGGCAATATTGATGAGCAGGAAGCAGGTATTAACAGGAAATAGCGTGCATTCAGGACTTTTTCCAACAGCATGATAAGGGATCTCATGGACAAAATTGTTTACATTACAAAGATATGCCAGTTATCTTGCAGTTGTAACAGCAATATCGTGTAGAAGGATGATCATGACGTAACGTGGTAATAGTAGCAGTAACGAGGTAATATTGCGTTGTCAAGGTAAACGAATCCTCATTCATAAAAAGCTTAAAGGGAAAATAAGAAACATGAAATTAGATGATATGGCGGTCATCGAAAAAATGCTCTGTTCGCGTTGCAACGGGTATTAAAAATGCATGCGGGCGGACGGGCGGTCAAAACATTCCCGGGTTTTTTTAATCACGCCAGTAACTCAGGGGCGGGTGGTAACGCGAGCAAAACAATTTTTCGATGGTCGTCAGAGCAATTGAGAAAAAAGCTATACTTTAAAAAAACAAGTTGCTTTTCCCAGATTTTTTTTCGCATCTCTGCACCGGAAAATCAGCGGAAAATTTGATGCGGGCGGGTGACGCGAATAGAACAATTTTTCGATAACCGCCTATATGATGGTGAGTGTACTGAAATTTCCTCCAAAATAGTTCACAAAAGTTTCTTTCAATCTTTGATAATAATTTCCCAAATAGTACCTGGTAAGTATCAACAAGAACACAGGTTAAACATAAAAGATTAATAAAACCAAGTCTTATTATAAAAGTACACAAAGAAAAAAATATTTGTACTTACTGTCGAAGTACCATAACACAGGATTTTTAAGCATTCTTGTTGAGAGTAGAGTATGTTGAATGACGATTGTTGAATAAATTTTGTTACAGTGGAATTTCGTTGCCAATTCAACCACCAACAATAATCACTTTTGTCCATATTCAATCATTGTTCTACTATTATCATTTCAATCATTGTTCATTATTATTGGGGACAAACTGTTTGGATCGAAAAATCTCTTGAATGTCTAAGGCAGGAGACAGATTGAAATTTGACTGTCAGCAAATTCACTGATTGGTATATGTATATATCTTGTTTAATCCGAAAGTCAAAAGTAAATGCGTATAAGTATTTTGACTGCAGGAAGAGAGAGCTTGAATTTAAAAAAACTTCCAGAAACTTCTCCATTCCATTTCCTGCATGTTGACCAATCGGGCAAAATTCTACAAGCGGAATAGAATCTACTGTCGAAAGCTGAATAAAATGCCCGCGGCGCCTGCTATTATAAAGAAAAAGTTTTTAGGCTAGCAACTGCCGTCCCGGAAAAAAAACCGAACATTTACGGAAGAGACTAACTACGGGTAGGCTTGCGCGACAAAACAAAACAAAACAAAACAAAACGCGCAAAAATTCGAGATTCCAGTCCAATATCTATGCGTGAAACTATAAGTGCCTCCTCGTCGCTGCGCTCCTGCGGGGGCAATAAATTGCTTTGACTACTGCTAATATTTTTATCAATTCTTACCATGTTCTCACAGAAAGCCTTTGCATTAAAAACGGTCATTTAGTGTATTGTTTTCGTATCCCTCCATTCCAGGTGCAAGTTCCTTGTTTCTGGACGACACTAAGAAGCTCAAAGACATCTCCATTCAAAAGAAAACATTCGTTCTTAAATCATATATCTATGACGTCATCGTTGTAAACAATTCAACTGCTTTTGGTTTGGTACATCAAGGCAAACGTGTTGTCAAATACAATTTGGATGATCAAGTATGTTTCTTAGAAGGGTTTCTTCGAGTTAAAGAGCAGAATTGAGCCTCCTAACCAATCCCAGCTGGCACACAACGTTGTTTTAACGTTCATCTAACGTTATATGGACGTTGTGGAAATTAAATGAACGTTGAAACAACGTTGTGTGTCAGCTGGGAGTACATTGAATAGAGCCCTGAACTGGAGATTAATTTACCTTGGAATAATTATCTTCATTCCAATTTTTTCCTTCTCACAGACCCACTGGGAGCCCTTCCCACTGGAAAAACTTTCCAAAATATTGTCCCCAGTGAAAAATTATACTCAAAATTTTGTTCCCACTGAAAAAAAATCCCCACTGATTTTTCTAACTTGAAAACAATGAAGTTTAAATCCCTAGCCATAAAAAAATGAGAATATCAATCCCAATCGAGTTTTAGTCAATTATTTTTTACCCCCACTTGCTGAAAAAAATCCTACCGGGTCTGTGAGATGAGGGTGTTTTATCGTCAAATTTCCACTACCAACCGTTGTATAAGATAGAACGCTTTGATGCTTTCGATGCCTATTACACTGGTAATTTAGAGAAAACATAACCTCAATCATTTCCTTAGATCAATTCCTGATATCTCTTGGCTTTTTTAAGTGAAAGCCATGTCAGTACAATTTAACTACACGTTTTTTTTATAAGAACAAACTATATGAACATAAAGGTTCGATGGCCAAAAGGTTAAGAACAAGTTAAAAACATTTTAAGGCTTTACGGACTCTAGAAAATTTCATAGGAAAACGGACAAAAATACTCAAAAAATGGCGAAAATAAGAACATGTTAAGAACATTTTTAGGCTTTAAAACTCAAAAAGTCAAGATCATCCAAAGGCTTCAAAATTTTTGGATGTTCTTGTAAAAAAACGGGTAAAGAGGCTACACTTTATGACTAACGAGAGTACTCTTGACGACTGAAGAGAGTACAATTTAATTATTTGAAAAAACTGGATTTTTGTTCTTCTTTTCTAAAAGGACCAATCAGCAACGCCTGGTACCAATGCTGTTCTTGATGCATCAGTAACCTACCCTGCGCATGCGTTACCAGGTGGTCAAATTGTATTGTCTTGCCATTCAAGATGGTTGATGACGTCATCACCTGATGGAGTATTTATCATGAGAGCTGTTGGTGCTATGGTCAGTTTTGATTTTCTTAGGGTTTTAAGACCTTTTGCGATCTTTCAATCAATACACATTTTTTTATAAGGAACTCCAATTTTAAGCTCAAGGCTGGGGTTGCTTAGCACTCTAGCTCAATTTGTTTTGACTACTGCTGATACTATACCATATTGTTGCTTATTGGGTCATGGGCTATCGTTTGCCATGCTTAGATTATTTAAAAAGCTTTAACTTTACGAGATAGTGAAAAAAATTGGCTAATTTCAAATCGAAAGAACAAGAATTTTTTTACTGACAAGAAAAAGTTTGTTTCTTGTACTGGTCATTTTGAAATACCACGATATCCTTTTTTGAATTAGAAATAAAGCTTACATATTTCCTTATGCTCACTCTCAGAA
The DNA here is from genome assembly GCF_902728285.1 of Clytia hemisphaerica. Lineage (NCBI taxonomy): Eukaryota > Metazoa > Cnidaria > Hydrozoa > Leptothecata > Clytiidae > Clytia > Clytia hemisphaerica. The sequence goes on from NW_027104468.1 coordinate 61,665, forward strand.
CAATAAAGTGCCAGTCCAAGCAGCCAATTACAGAGAGGGTGGTATTGATTTTGCTCAACTCTCACCTGATGCACAGCAAATCTTGGTTGTCAGCCGCACGGGCATTGTGACTTCTTGGAAATGGAATTACACGTCTCTGGGCAAATCTAAAGCAACTGTTGCCATAGAAACCTGTAAATCATTGTTAGGGGAGATCCGTGACGTCAGGAATAAAGAGGATAGTTTGATAAAAAAGATGAAGAAGATTGATCTGCCTTCAGGTAAAGTTGTTCAAAAAATCTCTTATTAAGATCATGTATATTCGCCCGGTGAAATCAACTTAGTTTGTGAGTTGGAACCAAAAGCGAATGTTCCTTCCAATGATTTCTTTTTCAAAACACGGGTTGCAAAATTATCTCAATGCATTCAAAACATGTGATTACTCGAAAAAATTCACGTGACTTTATTCCCATATTACTTGATTTACAACTTACAGCTGATAACTTTATTAGTGTCAATAAATTCGAACCAATCAGAAATAAATGTCATGGAACAAGCACATGAAAATTTCGAGTAAAAGCGTGATTTGTCTTCAGACTTTTTATTTTGCAACCTGTGTATTTCTTTTTAATAAAAATCACTTCAAAATTAATTCTTCAGAGTTGGGTGGAGAGCAGGAAACATGGTTACATCAAGCCGTTCAAAAGGTACGTATGGGTTGTCTATGTGTTCAAAAATAATGTTATAGACTAAATTTCTGGCTGAAGTCGATGCTTTTTCAAAAAGAAACATTGGTACGGTCATAAGTTCTAGTTTAGACGGCTGACTTTCTGCCATGCCTATTCTAATTGTTCCAGTAGGCAGAAAGAGGGCACAAAGTTGGTAGTTCAAATCTCTGCTTGGAAAAGTTTGAAAAAAGACATTTTATTGACATCAAAAAAGGACTATGCATTGACTTTAGACAGCCTACTTTATGCCCACTTTGATTCACAATTAGAATAGGCAGGGCAAAAAGTGGACTGTCTAAACTAGATCTTATAAATCATTTTGAACACCCTAAATATGTTTCAAGAATACGGTTTAATAAGTTATCTTCTCAAAACCACAAGAGTATCCGTATCGACCTCAAAAGTGACATTCAATAAAAAGTCGTGGTTTCACATCGACACTCTGTCATTTTAGATTTACGACCTTTGTCCCAAAGACGAGACAAATCATATCCACTCCATAGATTTATAAAGCCCGAAGGGCTAGATGTCGTACTTTTGTTAAAAAATGTGCCGTAGCTAGGTAGGACATAGTTTGCACCCCCCCCTTTTTAATAGGGGGGGATGCCAACTTTCTGGAGGGCCTTTGTAGGGGGGGTACCGAGATCTGCCGAAAAAACTAGGGGGGGATGGGAATGTAGGGGGGGATCAAATAAAAAAGGGGGGGTTTGGAAATATTTTGGTCAATTTTCTAATCAAATACAAATTGTCACAGTTATATTCTGTCATTGTTGGCTCGTGACTATAATACTTCATACTCTTTCTTGTTGATAATTTTGCTGGTAGGTGGGAAAGCGAGTTTCCTTCGAAACAGATTTTCTGTAAAAAAAAAGGGGGGATAAGATTTCATTACAAAAGGGGGGGATGGGTATATAGGGGGGGATGAAATAAACCTAGGGGGGTTCATACCCCTCTGCAAACTATGTAGGAAATCTTACCTAGTTCACGTGACATTACAATACAATACACCTTTTCAACCGTGTCGCGCGGTCAGGCGCGTGCCACTTGATTATTTAATTATCCCCCTAAACTCGATCCAATCCTTTTTTGACACATTTTCCTATTGTCTCTAGGTACGAAAAAAGGACTGGGACGGTTTTAGCGGGATAAAGCGGACAAAAAATTGCCTGCGCGGTAATTGGTGGCTACGGTCGAAAAGGTGTATTGAATTTCATCGCTTGACTAATCAGAAGCTACGCGGATTTTTTAAAACAATAGAAACTATATTTTTGCGATATTCACTTTTTTGCCTGTGATGGCTTAAAGTACGACATCTAGTCCTTCGGGCTTTATAAATCTTCTTCTAATCGTTAGTTAGAAATTTTTTATCTGCTGATTTACAGCCGTGACTCTCTTATAACCCACCTCGTTTTGATTAAATGAACTTCATTTTGTTAGCGAATATTATTGAATAAAAAGTATTCAACTTTCTCCATCGCTGTATTTTGCGTGATCATGATTTTTCTGTCGAGACTTTTGAATTTTCTCTTTTGTTGGGTTATCTTTCTCGTTTCCAAACCTCTTGCTGAAAACACAAAATCGTTGTGATTAACTTTTAACTTCGTCACCCAAATGTCTTATTTCGTAAGAATGGTTTAACATCAAAGTGTTCGCTTAAACCACCGTTGACCGTTGCAAACCTCAAAAGCTATTCAAATTTTTAATACATTATAACGCTTAAGCATTCTTTTATATTTCGTCAGACCTTAATTTATCAGACTTGTCGGGACTCTAATTTCATCAATGATAGGTATTATTATCTCATATCCAGGAATAGCGCTCCGCAACGCATACGTCATATATTACTTTTTTTAACATTTGTACGAGTTGCAATCCCACAATTCAATGCGGTTCAATTAAAGATACGTGCAAGTTGTTATATATCTTTTGTCAAATGAAGCAATAAATGTGCAAAAGAGATTAACGCAAAGGCTGATGGGATTGTTGTGTTGTTTGTTTGTTTCTACCTTTTTCTGTTTTATTCCAGTCTCGCAAGAAAGAGGATGAGAAGTACAAAACCACTAAGAACAACCTCAAAAATGAGATCAACAATTTACGAAAACAAGTCTTAGATATGATGTCAACTAACGATCAACTGCCCGACATTGAAAAACTGGATCGGTTTGAATTCAATATGGATACTGAAGAACGCAATGCATTGTTGGTAGGGCGTGAGCAACTTCTGAAAGAGGTTGGTGTAGTTTTTTTTAAAGATTTTAGTTTAAGGTTTGATTACACTTTCAACGATAGAGATGCACGATCGAACCTACATCCTTCCGATCATAAGTCAACATGCTTTCCACTCGACCTTTGCTCCTGATTTGAGGGCACTCCCTCAGTTTCGATTAAAATTGAGGAATCAAAACTGATTTCTTCTGTAGCTGGTTCGATACTAAATCTTTGGACCAACTGAAAGCCGTTTATCGTCCATTATTAATTGAACACAATCAAAATATTGTTCTCTGTGGTCGAGACAACTAAGTTTCTTTTTTCTATAAATCCTGTTTCGATTATTAAAAGAGCAAAACTATGCTTCGACGTCAATCCTGCTCTTTAAAACTTTAAATATGTCGTATAAAATTTAGAAGTGATCTCACAATCATCCCAAAAACCTCTTGGCCTGAACGGTCAATTTTATTAGATTTCTAGACGCGATAAAAAAGCGGTTTTCGTCTAACAGGCTAATCTAGAATGGCCTAATGGCCTAATGTAACTTATTTTGACAGTCTTTTATAGGGAAAATGCAATTTCGCTGCCATCGAGGCAAATCTCAAAATCTCAAAATTAGTGTCTGAGAAAACTGAGACTTTGCTTATTTAAAATTTTGAGATTGGCCCTTTTCTTGTTGTAGAGAAGGATTCTATCTACAAGTGAAAAGGAGGAATCTCAAAATTCTAAGTTAGAAAAGTAAAAAGAAAAAGTCTTCTAAGAGATTGGACCTTTTTGCCTCGATGACAGTGATTTATACTTCGTACAGCTTCGTACTATTTATTCGTAGTTACGAGCAGAGAGTGAACTAAAAGACACAGCGCAACAATATTTGTGGAGTCTATTGAAGAAAGAATGTTGGGATGGAATGGTGACGAAAGGCAAAAACATTATCGGTTTCCATTCTACAATTCAAGTAGAAAATTACGCAATGAGAGAACGAACACCTGAAGAAATTGAAGAACTCGATTACGTGACACAACAACTTCGAATCGAACAAATTGAAAAAGGATCGAGAAAAGCAAACCAACCACCTGAAGTTTCATCTTATCCTTCGCTACTCGGTAAGAAACTCACTTTTTTTATGGAGTATTGTGATCTATTCCTCGCGCGGTATGTTTTTCAAAAAAACCTGATTCGTGATTATTCATGACGTATTGTTTTACACGGGTTTGCCTCTAATTTTGAATTCAATAATAGACCTAGTTGCAAACGTCCGGTCTATTTTAGGTAGTTCCTAAGGTTTGGGGTAACTCTCGGGTGGGAATTTGATATACGATGAGCATCCCCTTATATATTGAAACATATTAGAAGGGATGTGTGCAGCCTAGTTCCAATTAAAAAATCACGTCATAAATATCATGAAATCCATATTTCAGAGAGACAAGAAGATACACAAGACGGCGACGACGATGCTTCAGACATCAAGAACGAAACCGCGTCCACTTATGGTAGTTTAGCATACAATTATGGTGTGGCTAATGATCTCGTCCAAAGTCAATTCACGTTACATACCAGAAACCAAAAGAAATCACAAATCGCTCTTTTAAAGGTAATATGTGTATCCGTACCTTTCACTTGAAAATTTTCAGGTGATTATTTTTTGGGGCTTAAATCGAATCTTCAATCGACCTTAAAAGACAAAAAACCTTAAGATTTTTTTTTGCTTTCGTGTGATACGTTTTTTGAAATTTGGAAGTAAATATTACTTAATTAATCTAGCATTAGTGTGAAAACCACACAGACTGTGCAACTTTTGCAGTGAATAAGCGGCTACAAATCTTACATATGAGATCCGATTCTAGCCCTTCGGGCTTATACTTTAACGTTCGTTCGTTCGTTCGTTCGTTCGTTCGTTCGTTCGTTCGTTCGTTCGTTCGTTCGTTCGTTCGTTCGTTCGTTCGTTCGTTCGTTCGTTCGTTCGTTCGTTCGTTCGTTCGTTCGTTCGTTCGTTCGTTCGTTCGTTCGTTCGTTCGTTCGCTCGTTCGTTCCATATCTTCCATTTAGTTCACCGAACTGGCTACTATCTAACTCTTCTGCTACTCTAAACTTTTTTTAAACGTTTTTCACTAACCGCCAGGACTGTGTTTATAAGATCAAACAAGATTTCAATAAATCATTCAACGAAGTTTACAATGTCAAACAACAAGAGATGAAACGAATTAACGAACGAAACACACGTATCCAAAAAATATTGAAAGATCTCGATCTACATGAAGAATTGATCGAAGTTGAAATTTCTTCACTTGAAGAACCAGAGCTCTTGTTTACAGTTCATGATAATGAGATCACTGTGGAGAAATATGTTTCTGAAGAAGAAAAACAACGGTTTGAAGAAATTGCGAAACTCGAAGAAGGTACTGAAGTGGTACTTTAATTCAGTCAAATTTCACATTTTTTTGCGTGACCTTTTTTGCCTGAAAAAGCTTGAAATAAAATCCACTTGCAAAGATGACCTGTCGAATTAAATAAAGAAAATCTCTAACGGCACTAACGCAATGTACTACTAAAATGACATTTAATTCTACTATCAAACATCCTGCCTTTTTTTTTCTCTTTTTTTTTTGCATCAAAAAATTTATTTTCTCCTTGATATTTTACAGAACGTCGTTGATGGTTGAGATTTTTTGCTCAATTTAATTCTGCTAACTAACACCCTACTTTTGTTCTTTTTTCTCTTTGCTTTGTGCTTCAAAAAATTTATTTCCTTGATATTTTACAGAACGTCGACTTGCGGAAAACGCAGACAACCTACGCGGCCGCGCGCTCGACATGATGATGGCAGGGCGTTTGGAGACTGGGATCGAAGACGAGTTAAAGAAAGAGGTCGAAGTACCAGAGTTTATGGATAAACCACTTGAAAGGTGGACAGAAGATGAACATAAACTGGCCAAGGAGTACGAACAAAAGAAAATTGAAGTGAGTCATCTTACAGAAAGTCTCTTTTCAGTCGTTCTTGATTGGATTTACTTAGATTAATACTAGTAATCTTATGGTTTGGATTGCAATAAACGATTAGTCGCTTTCCTCTAAACCAATCAGATTCGAGTAATTTTGCACGACTGACGATTACATATAATATCATGACCCTTTGATAACCAATTTTAAACGGTTTGTAATATATATAGTTTTGAAGCGCTTATTATAGCAGCGAAATTCAAATATTACGTTGAGCTACTGTTAAGTGTTAAGTGCAACAAATTTGGGTGGGAAAAATAGTTTGTTTGAATTACAGAGATATTTGAATCATAGAAAGTTCGAATTAGCGAGGTTCTACTGTGTAGAATTAACACTCTTTTACCAAACACCCTTTCTAGCTTTCTGAGGAGCGTGAAAAATATCGCAAATCATTGGAAACAGAACTAAAGAAGTTGCAAACAACCAACGTTGATTCCACCAACAATTTTGATGAACGTTTATTGTTGTTGTTCCAAAAGAAAATCAAAACCAAAGCTGTCATTTTACAGGTAAGATTCTTTTTACTTCTGAACGCTAAGATGTGGAGGTTAGTACCAAGTACAGTTAATATTACTCTTGTCTCCCGAATAGACGGGGGGGTCCGAATAAGCAGGGGGGTAGGAAAATTTTCTAAATTCTAATAAGCGGGGGGGATGGAATAAGAGGGGGGGGGTAATTTAAAGACATAATTTTTTTAACTGATATCAATTTCAACAACAAAAAAGCAACTTTAACAAATAAACACGTAAAATAAGAACCGATACAAACGGAGAGGAAAATTTTCACAAGTTTAAGGTCTTTCTACACTGTAATAAAATATTGAATTACTCGAATTTAATTACAGGGGGTCTTAATAAGGGCGGGAGGGGGATGGATTTTTTTTCGATTAACAATTAGCGGGGGGGACGTCTATTCGAGAGACAAGAGTACATCAATTAAGGTAAAATGGGGCTTTCCCCTTGGTAGCTTAAGATTTTTCGTCGAAAATCAATAAATGTGTCGTCATAGGCCTGCTTCTAGGTGGATGGAAGACTTCTATTTTGATTTTTATAGGAAGAACTAAAGATCGTTAGATTAGCAGCATCCATTCTAATTGATGAAGAACTTGAGAATGCAGAATTTGAATTACTTGCAAACCTCGATAAAAAGAAAGAAGAGAAACAACAAAGTTCGCTAGCGGTCGGCGATGCTCGTCGTGCGGTCGAACAGTTCAAAGATAGTTATGAGATGTTAGTTGCAGATGACAAAACACTGGATAAGATGTTCAGAAAAGAATTCTCAGAGTTGGATACTCACACCATCGATGTTTTATATCGGCTGTTCAAAAAACGCCCAAGGTATACATACGTACAAAGTGTTATAACACACCCCTCCTTTCTACGGGTAAAGCTAGGGATTTCAAAACTTCCAAAAGAGGGTCCATGACAACATAATTTACCCGTTTAAAAGCTGCTGATTAATCGTCAAACCAAGACTTATTACTTGAATTTTGATACATCAGATGACTCAGAATGGTCCAACTTCTATGAATTTGGGAAGCCCCATCCATAGTTTCTCTTACTTTTAGGATGTAAGTTTTCTCAGTTTCTGACCCTGATGAAATTTACGACTCCACAACGGGTTTTACCTTCTGTATTTAATTCCTCACTTTCTTTGACACAAAATTTATGTTGATTCGAACAAAAAAACAGTTCTTTCTCACAGACACAACAAAAAACGTAAACTTACGAAGTTTATTCTATCTAACTTTATTGTAGACAATTTTTGTGTTAATTAAACAAGGACGTTGCAAAGAGCTGATAAGTAAAGCTTCCTAGCTATGTCTCAAAAATGTGAATTTACGATTTCCGTAGTCAGAGTAACGCTAAAGCATATCTCAGAGGAAATATAATGCGAGTTTTATGACATTGCGATAATGTGCTTTCTAGCAACATTTTGGACGTCAGCTCTTACAATTTGATGTCGTATTTTGCACACTTGATTTGAATTTTACATCCTTTTGTCACATGATATAGTTCGCTGTGTTTCTGTATGAGTCAATTTTTTAATTTTTCCTCTTCCATTTCTCCTTCCAGCCTCTTTTTAGATTCAGTAAATTGCACTGTATTGAGTCAAAATCATAAGGAAGTCGCATGTTTTTCTAGAAAACGCTACAATAAATTTCCTTTCCGAAACCAATAATTTCGTCATTTGATGGCGAAGTCTGTACCAAACTTTTTTTCGGCTCAAAAAAGATAACATGTAGAATGGTTAGTCATGGTAAGCCACAAGTTCCTTGTCTGAGACTTTTTTATACAAGCCGAGATAAATGTCTCTGCGGTGGCATTTCCGCTAATTAAACTGAAGTGACATGTGACATTAAACTGGAACACTAATGAAACATAATGTTGTTTCAAGGTCATTAAAAACTTCATTAAATTCTTCCTTTTGACAGAGCACAACGAACATTAAAAGCAGCCTTTGAGAATCAAAATGACATCATATCAACAACACCATACGATAAAGGCAACCCGTTCCAACAACGCCCATCTTCTTCGCGCGCTGTTTCAGCGGCTGCGGCGAACTTAGAGCGGGCGATGTTAGAATTGGACAATGAGCAACACATGCCAGAGAATGTGGATATAGAAACATGGAAACGATTGATCATGCTGAGAAGAACTAAAGTTGAGAAAGAACAACAGGTCAATCATCTTTATAGTTTTTATACATGCACGTAAAATCTTACTAAAGACGTTACGGAAGATAGTTCGGAATGCTCTCTTTTGGGAATTTCCCCGACATTCCAAGTTACTTTTTCTTCCGTTCAAAAACCCTATGAAAATAACAAATGAAAAAGTCATAGCAGGGAGCATCATAGTAGGGAGCCAACCCTTAGGTTCCGTATCATTTTTCGTGGGACGCAAACGACGATTTTTGAAAGTTGAATTCAACAATGGTCTCCTCGGCTGTTAAAGCCTATAATTCGTACTTTTATTAGACTAGTAAACTAGTCGTTGAAAACAGACCAGTATACAAAAAATCAAGCTCCAAATAAAAAGAATCGAAGGGTTGAAGTTGCGTCTCTTTTCTGAATTTCAACGACTAGAAGCTACTTCCCTCAAAAAACGTTGTTTAATTTTACAACTTTTTTTAGGTTTTTGAGAATCCATCCAACTTTTTTGACTAAATGATATTTCATAGTAACATTGAACATGGGAACATATAAATAAATGAGCATTTCTAAAAACGCAATAAACAGAAAGAAAATAATGCAACCACGCACGGGTCAGACATACAGAAATCTGTATGTCTCTCCTTACGATTTTAGGTGAAGAAAAAAAGGCGTTGGAAGTAGCTTCTAGTCGGTTATTTTCCTTTTCTCTCACACGCGCTGAATATTTAATTAGTGTTTACATTATTTGATTGACAGTTTTATTATAAGGTTATAAGTAATAACCACTGACCTTTATATATAAAGGTAATAACCGACTAGTTTACTAGTCTATACTTTTATCTGCTTTAAGGGGAGAAAATTCTTCCTTCCTTGAAGGTCTAATTAGAGAGTGTTGACCAAAAAATTGATTCTTCATATAAGTCCTGTATCAAAAATGAAGTTTAATAGCGCTAAAGGATAAAAAAATTTTCTTCTTCATTTTTCATCTTCATTTTCTAAAATTATTTGAATTACTTTCCTCAAAAATTATTGTGCTCTGAATTATCTTTATGTAATATAGGATTGAAGCATATTGTTGAAAAATGGCAAGAAAAACAAAGATTAGTGCACACTTTAAAGCGAATGAACTGAATAGATTCGTTATATTTCCTGTAAAAGACCTTGCTAGAAAGATGTTATAACTTTTTCTTTTTCCATCTTCAGTTGAAATCGAATGCATTGGTGATGGCAGATTTGAATTCGTTCTTGCAAAAGAAACTTGACCGTGATGAAGAATTGAAATTTCAAGTGGAAAAAGCTTTCGAAGAGATTCAAAGGTTGATACTGCAATAATTGTTATGTTTCTCATTCCAATAACTTTTACTCAGACCACGGTTGCTTGAAATTATAGATCCCTCTCTCGAAACTATACTACATTAAATGCGAAATCTATCCATAAATAGGATAATAGTCATAGTCTAAATCTTAAATTTTTAACTAGAAAATCTCTTTGGTCTAATCTTTGTGTAAGTAAAAATGATTGCTGACTTTGTGGATAGCAAGAGTCAAAGTCTATTCATGGGTTTCGCACCAAAAAGTAAAAAATAGTAAAGTAAATATCGACGCTTTCTGAAAGAGCCATCAGGAATCTCAATTTTATTAACGCCTTATTTTCTATCATAGACTTCGTGAGGAACGCTTACGTTTTAATCTGAACTTGGAAGTGCAACTACTGTTAAAGCAAGGACAAATCGAGGTCGGGAACTGTAAATATGTTCCCGATTACACCGATTCAGTGTTGATCCATCGTTCAGCTATTGAAGATCTAAATGCTGTTATAAAGGTTGGTTTATTTAAGATCTTAATTATAAATACTATAGACGCAATAGTGTAGTGGTTACCAATCTTGACTTCCGTGCAGGAGGTCGGGGTTCGATTCCAACTCGGTGCTATGATTCAAATGGCAAGTGAATGTATACCTTCGCATGGGCCAACCAATGCCATGTGAGGGGAATTAGGTAGACAGAAACTCAAGAAGCCTGTAGGTGACTTTGCTATTTATCGATTCCGCAATACACTGTGGATGAGAGTGGGTTGTGAGTGGGAGGTGAGCGTGCGATGGCCTTGTTCCCTAGTGGTTCACGCCGGATCTACGCACTTGTTTCAAAAAACTGTGTGTCAGTGTCTCACAATCTGGTTGGCAGTTGTATAAACTATGGTGTTAAACGGTTCTAACGAGACGATTCTTAGAACGCTCAATACAGAACCAGGCATCTTCCGTAAAAGGAAGCCAGTCATCAATTATAAACACTGGTCTCTATCTAAAAGTTTTTCTCGTAAACGTAAATGGAAAATTAGCTGGTGTTTGTATCTCGATGATGTTTCATTTCTTTAGATGTAGCAAGACTTTCATCCTTAGTTTATCATGCCTGTATGTGCCTTTTCAGTTCTTTTCAAAAGTTGATTCTAAAGTTATTTTTTTGGATTGATCGGTTGGTAATTTGGGGTCTATCAAGGTCCTAGGGACTGATTAGACATGTAAAAAAGAGCCAGAAACCTGAAACCATTTGAACTAGGAATCAGCAAAAACAATGGACGCTTTCAAGTCAGACTAACTCAAGGAAGACAGAGCGCTCAAAATCATTTCATTTTTAGACAAGTCAAGTAGTGTGGTCAAATTTAAACCTTATAGCGTCTCACTTGTGGTTGAATCCTGAACACTTTTATAAAACGTTTCTATTGCACACTGCGAAAGCCACAACATATAACTATCTATACTAAACCATTCGCCTTTAAGCCTGAATTTACTCAGTTTTCACTCAAAAGGATCCTAAAAATGTTATTGGTATTTGGCTAGGTTTTAAAACTAAAATGGTTGCGGTTTTTTTTATCAGTGAAATTTATATAACCTCTGGAGATTATTATAACGATATAGTATTTTAACAAACCATGCTTTCTAAACTTATAATGTCCCGAGTTTCGAAAGAATTTATCCTACGCTATACAAAACGTAAACCTTTAAAACCCTTGTGGGATAAAGATCCTATAGACGCCTTTGATTTGAAAAAAACTCCACGATTATATCCCAATGACTTTCAGGTATAGTTTTCCAATTCACGATATGCACCATTGCAATGTCTTCTGACATTACTTCACGGATCCCAACAGCTGATTGGTTGAAAGTGACGTAAAATCAGTCAAAAGAGAGATTATGTATCTGGAATTCTCTACGGCTGCGGTTAAAGTGGCGAGGGAAATGGCGAGTAAGGCAAGTAATGGCGGGTGAAAGCAAGTTCGATATTTGACGTACGGCATTATCTCGACTTTGCTTGACGGTGTTTTGGTAGTATACAACGACATGTCGCCTTTGATGACGACCCGCATGGGCAGCCCCGCAACCGTAGCCGTAGAATATCTCCGATACATAATCTCGCTAATACTTCACTTGCAACCAATCAGCTATTGGGTCCGTGGAAGACATTGCAATGATGTATATCATGAATAGGTTTTGGGAACTATGATGAAATTTTAAAACGAGAATCTTTTGATTAGCAAACATGACACATTTAATTTGTAGACACTTGGTGAAGCTAAACTTTCCAGTATGCATGAAAGCAAAGAATTTCGTAAAGGAATCCACTTATTGGCATGGCAACTCAAAGAAATGTTTATGCGGGCCGAAGATTTCCAATCAGCCGCTCAAGACCTTCAATTGCTTCGTGTGACCAAGGAATTACAAGGTTATTTGGGTGAAACTGACCAACGACAAAGTAAAAATCAAGAAATTACAACGCTAGAGAAAACGATTGAAAAGTATAGTGCGGTAAGTTGAAAGATTAATTCCAAAAATAGGATGTCGAGGTTCGCTGAGGAGCTCTGAGTAAGGATCTTGCTGGTAGTAGAATTTACAAACCTTCTTTGTTTAAACGCCTCCTTGATACAGGGATGTACGGTGTTTTCTGGAGAGTTTAATCAAACTTGCCATGAATTAGGTGTGCTATGAAAAACAACAGAATTCATAGCGTTAGTCCTCCTCGTAGAAGGTGATAGCGATTCTACGTATGCGTGTTTTTCAACGACGGAGACGATAAGCTTCTAATTTGTCTACATCCAACTGACTGAGGGATACGGTAAATCAGCACTTTTACAGTCCTCGATTTTGCGGTAAGAACTGTGGCTTATTCCAAATCGCTTCAGTCACTCCGCCGTCCTCAATAGTATAAATACATAAACTCACTGATAACTTCCTATTACTCGACAAAACTAATTAGATTTTGTTTCATTCATCCTTTACAGATGCACAATCGAAAGGTTAGTGACAAAAAGCGAACTATCAGAAGATTGAAGCGCCAAATCCGTGAAAAGATGGATCAAAACCATAAGTTTGATGATGATTTGGAAGATTTAGCGCTTAATGTTGCTGAACGAACTCAAATTAGCAAGAAGACTGGTAAGTACTGTCTCTTTATATCAATTTTTGATTTGTTGGAACTCTCTCCTTGCAAGTTTTCCCTCGTCGAGTCTAGAATTTGTTTAAAATTAATAACGGTAGTTATTTAGTGTGAATATGGTTAATAAAAAGATAGGCCTAAGTCTGTAAAGAAGAGACTCTTAGCAAGGGTATTGCTAATGGTAAAAATGATCATGAACTAAACTACCCCATCGATAACTATCGAGAACTTTAACTCCCTTCGAGTGGTTTTCATACGTTTGTGCTGATTTAACGATCTCCAAGCATGCCCAACATGTTACACCATCAGTAGTACACTCATCAATGTGGTCGAAGGTGTCAGATAGATGGATTAGTACTATCCTTTATGGAATATAGTTGGTTGAAACCGAATCCGTTATATCACAAGTACTTCAATTTTGAACAGCTCGTCATTAATCTTCTTCTTGATTAGAAACCTTCAAATTTGATCCTTTACAGATTACTCGTAAATGTTCTCAACTAAAAAAAGAAAATGATTGGTGTACTTAGTTCAGTTTTAGATTTTTTCCTCCTTAAAGTCACCAAAATTCTAAGAATCTGATCGGGGTTCGTTTTGTGTAAAATAGATTTTCCCTCGCAAATGAAAATTAGACAGTGTATAATTTTGTCCCTAAAAGCCCATTTCGATCATCTCGAAACCAAGGCCAAAATACAAGATAAGTCATTTGACGAAGAATTTCGGACCGAATCTAATCAAGTTTGCTATAAAAATTGATCGGTGACAAAGTTTTTGCGACGAAATGAGATATTTAAAGATTACAAGGAAACTACAAAAACGTGTATGTAGGTAGGAAATATTTTGATTCGAAAAAGTTATAAAGATCATTAGAAAGAATTTTCCTTTTTGAAACAAGTTTTGAAAATGATTTCCGCTTTGTTTTCGTCGCGACATTGTGTTAATACACGGGCCGGAATGAGTAGGTCTTTCCGTAGTTAAGGGCCGTAGGCTTTGATTGCGGAAACCACAGTGTGTAATGCGTGGTCGTTGAAAAGGATGTGAAATAATGCACGTCGTTGAGGCGTATGCGAATTAGCAGAGGTGTTTCCAATATTTAAATTTGTGTAGTGCAGATGAGCATATTGGAATGACTCTAAGACGTTGTTCGGAAATCATTTGATTTGTGATTATAAAACTGCCTGTGTCTCCAAATTGAATGGGAATGTTTTGCAATCTTCCAATATTTAGAAATATCCGACATCAACCAATCAAAAAAAAATTGAAAGAGCTGGCAGCAATTGACTGTTCCAAAAATATACTTTTTGTTTGAATATATAAGTTCTGCAACTTTTTTGCAACTACTACATATATTTCCTGGCCCTTCCCATTAGGATGGATATTTTAACAATTTTCAACCAATAACATGCTAATACAATAGCCTCAAACTTTTCACGAGATTGAATTTGTGATAATTGAACATCTGGACTAAGATTTTATATTTAATGGAGCCTCTATAACTCGAACACGCACGGGGAACGCAAATTTGTTCGAGTTAAGGAAATTTTGATTTATGAAGTAAGATTTGAAGGACATTGTTAACTGAAGGGAGCAGCATAAAACTTGTTCGAGGTAAGGAGACATTCGAGTTATAGAGGTTCGAGTTAAAGAGATTCAACTGTATTTCTCACTGGTTTCGACCAATTCACATTTATCGGTCAACAACAACCAATTTAAGTAACCTAAAAGTAAATCCTCTCTTCACAAACAGGCGGAGACGAGAAACAAGGTGTTCACGATCATGCTATGAAGAATATTATCATGCGAAGAAAATTTGTTGATCTGGCAAAAACACAAGCCTCGCAAATCGGTGTTTTACGAGCTGAAGTTGAGCGTTTACGAATGCGAACATTCCCGGCACTGGTGCAACTTGACGCGTAAATATGGTTCAGAATTACTATTTTTATAACTTAAAAAAATTGCCATAAATAATTTGTCTGTATATAGTCGAGGACTTATACGTATTTTTTCATTCGGGGTCTACATGTTCAGACCAATTCTCTACCTTTAATACCGTTCAAATTCTACACAATATGTATCTTTTGGTCTCCATTAGCCTATAGAAGATTCCTAGGTTTTACTAATAGGTCTTTAAAGTCAGTATGACTGTTCAGTCAGGATGGTGTATTATATATCCCCAAAACAATGAATTATGATATACCTTGAAAATATAATATGTGAGCGCCATACTACGCTTGTTACAGGAAGTAACGCTATTTTAATACCAATTCAAGACAAGATGTTGTTACGGATAAGAGATATTTTATAATAGCGCTCAACACAAGAAGTCTTTTCTATAGTATAAGATGACATGTATATAATGTTTTTAATTGATGTAAAAAAAGGTTCTTTAATTATTTAGAGGTATGAAGATGACTCATTTAAAAGATGCTAATTTGAAAGCAGATCATACATTGAGGTTGTTTTTTTTTGTTACGTAGAGATTTTGCTACGTCATAATGCTATAGTTTACTACGTAGCGGATATTTAGTTGTCTTGACGTAGTTTCTGGTCTGTAAAGTGTTTTTGATAGTCGCATTTTAAAAGATGGGAGACCATTATTGGCCTTACACGTTTTTTTATAAGAATATCCAAAACTTTTGAAGGCTTCAGATGTTCTTAACTTTTCGGGTTTCAAGCCTAAATATGTTCTTAACTTATTGAGTATTTTTGTTTATTTTCCTAAGAAAACAGGTATTACAGAGCCCACAAAGCCTTAAAATGTTCTTAACTTGTTCTTAAGATTTTGGCCACCGAAGCCTTGTTCTTATATAGTTTGTTCTTATAGAAAAACGTGTACTAGTTTATGTTGTTCTTAGTACTTCAGAAATTTGAAATTGTCAGTGAGAAAGTTTTTACCGTTGACTTATATATTTAAGACGCTTGAACTTTTGAAGCTTTCGGTCAATAATAAAATTTGAAATTAAGATAAACAGTACATAGCTATGAAAGTTAAAGAAAAATCAGTTTCCTGACATTCCAATTTTGACAGATATGTTACAGATATATGGTTTGTTAATTATGTCCCTTATCAATCATTGCCCCATAGTTGGGAGTACCATTTTTGCAGAAAGTTGGGTGTTTTGTGTAATCCAGACCTTTGCCAGATAAATTCTAAAATACAAAGAATTTTTGTTTACTTGTTGCTTAGTAAAGCTTAGTGATGAGATAAATCAAGACTGACTCAAAAAACTTGAGACAATATTAAGGATTACTTCATCTCTAGCAGAAGGCGCATTTTTTCAAATAAGGAAGACCGGTCTATTTTTTACCTCTATTTAATTAGCAATTAAAGATGCTACCTTTTCATGTCTTTGCAAAAGTAATTTACTTTTGTATTCAATTTCCTTGAAAGGTTGGACCTAGAAAAACATGTTTTGTGTAGCTTTTAATTTTAGCTTTCTTTATAGCCATCTGTTCCTTTGCTTTTGTTCGTGTAAGCATTATGACATATTTCCCTCCTAACTTGTTATTTTCCTTCAAAAGGTCAAAAAGTTCTCTCAGAAATAGTCCACGTTTTCCGAGACCTCTAACTTTATCACGTGTTCAGAATAATTGGGTCTCTAAGATGAAAAATAATTATCCCAGTAAAAAAATCCAAACTGTCTTGCAATCATAATAAAACCCTCATGAAATACTGCAAAAACCTGTTGAATCAGACAAGGCCCAACATACAAAACTTTCCTTGCCTTCCCAGTTACAGAATGCTAAAGTAATTTGCTATATAATCAGGTAGAATAGCATAACTATCCTCAAATCCATAATGGCGGACATGGTACTGTCAAAAATAACTAGACAGGGAGATTTCGATGAGTAGATAAAGAAAATGGGGTCACTTTTGAAATTTGGAACACGTGGTCCCGAGATATGACCTCTAAAGTCCAAAAAATGACGATATTGATGACGTCGGCATTTTTACAATGTATCCCTGATCATGGGCTTTTGGAAAAATACATGGTTTAATATATTTAGATCAGCCAGCCGTTGAGTGTTCCCATCTTCCTGGGGGTAGGGTTTTTTTGTGATTTCTGATTTATTCAGACCTCTGTGCAAAATTTCATCTCTACTTCATTTTTGTCCCAGTTTTGGCGGTTTATGACCTAATTCTACTTGACTAATAGTTGAATCTTCTTTCAGCTATAAATCAGCCCATTGAACTTTGAATTCCCAATGACTAACGGAGACAGGGGTGTTCATCAAAGAATGAGAGGAGTAAGTTTCTTTTTCTTGACTTTCCTGGATTTTTTATTATGGTTTATGGCGAAGAAAAATCACATGATTGTCGACTTTTTGTCAGATTTCCTTCCAAAAAAAGGGGCACTGATTCACCCTTCGAAAGAATATTTTAGAGGACAACATCTTAAGGTTTGGTGGCTGATTTTATCCGTCATTATCACATACCTTATAAAATCATAGCTTTTAAGTGATTTTTAAATGGACAGTATATTAAATTCAACAATTAAAAGCAATAGTAATTTTTACCTATCTATAAAATTCTTTAATTTTTATGCGATTTTCATGAAAACTCTATGGCTTATACACAATATACAATAAGTTAAAGTCTGGATTACACGTTAGAATAATAAATATAAATAGCTCATCTCTTTTAAAGCCCTATTTACATCTCATCTAAATAAATCTACCTTCACCTTATAAAACTAGGGATTTCAAAAAAAAAAATTTCACTGTATAAATAAATTAATTGTAACTATTTTTAATAATTTTGGGACTAAAATGTTAATTTTTTTTAACCTGAATAATCCTTGGTTTTACAACACGTACGCAAAAAATACTAAAATTAATTTTGGAACAACGGTGACAACGATTTTATTTTATTTTAAAATAAACTCTTTTTCTTTCTTACTTCGATACATAAATAACTTTGCCCACTAACCCGCAGTGGTTTTTATTCAAAGTGAGATGGAATTTCAAATTGATATATTTTATCTAAAATTCTTTCTCTCTTTGTCTATACTTTTTAAAACATATAAAAAACTAAAACTGTTTTCATATATATTAAATGACAATCCAATCTTGTGTATAAAATTTAGCTTGATAACATTTTTGAAAAATTCAAAAGTTTAACACTTTAAAAATACATTGAAACCTCCTGAAAGCTGGGCTCACGCAAATTTAAATCTTTTAACAAGAAAATTACAAAATGCGTTCAAAAATTTAGTAACTCTTTTACCCTGCTTTCAAGGATAATTAAAAACTATTTCTTGATTTTTCGTACATTTTAATTTTTTGGACGATATATTTTTGCGTATTTTTTGTCTTCTTTGATGTTTTTCTCTTTTATTCAACTCCTTTTGCGTTCATTCTTCGACAATCTGGAATTGGAACTTCCATACCAAACCATACCAAACCATGCAATAGCACCAATGTTAATCTTCCATTTTAAAATTGCCTATTACTCTTTAATCACCACTGGCAAAAGAAGATCTAACTTTTCTTGCGATCTTTACGAAGGAGGGAAATCAGCCTCGATTTCAGTGGCCCATCATTATGTATATCAATGATAATTCTCGATTTTCTTTCCAAAAACAAAGTACTTCGATGTCCACATTTAGACCTGGTCACACGACGACCTTTCCCATTTTTCTTGAATGCTAAACAGCCAGTGTTCGTTTTTTTGTTGTAGAATTTAGTGGATTTGAACAGGACGTGTTTATGAGTGAATTGTTCTTTGAAAATACAATTGTTGACATCGTACAGTTGAGCATGTAGTTGGACCTGGAGTGAAGAATGTAGAGTTAAAACACCAAACTCCAACACAGTCCCTTAGTTCGCGTTTTATGATTCTGATAGCACTCACGAAAGGTTTGTATATCACGTCACGTAAAATCAAAAAGTGATGCATGTGGCCCTCGGTACGAGATTAGGCCGCGTACTCTCGGGTACCTAATAGCCGGGGGGTTTGGAATAAGCGGGGGGGTTGGAAAAAATCGAAAAACTTAATAAACGGGGGGGGTTGGAATAAAAATGTCCTGGGTGGAAAATTTTTGAAAAGTAGACTAATACAGCAGAATTAGGACAAAAGAGGGAACTTTCAAAAATATTTTTCCAAAAATTAATAAGCGGGGGGGTTGGAATAAGAATGTCCTGGGTGGAAAATTTTCGAAAAATTAATTAGCGGGGGGGACGGCTATTAGGTACCCGAGAGTATATATTTCTTTATGTGATATAGCATCTAATCGCAGACTACTAGGTATAGATTCATCTAATTTCGGAAAAACAAAGAAAAGGATCACTAGATACCTATAATGGACATAATGACAAAGATTTAAAAACCCTATCAAGGAGATTAAGTCAAAGTTAGGGCATTGTCACCTTTTTTTAGTATTATAGAAAATTTATCCCTCAAAAGTCTTCTTTCAAAACATGTGAATCTCTTGACTTACCTTGGGTATTCCAATTGGCTTTCCGTCTTTTCCGATACACAAGTAGTAGATTGGTTCCTGCATACTGTGGATCTTGATAGTGCCAAAGGAATCGGATTCAATCACCAAATATGCTAAAAAAAAGATCATTGATGTTAAGTTATTAGCTTTTTGACGGACTGGATTTGACTCAGAGATTAAGAATGGAACTCATCAGCTGGATGGTAGTTGGGGTTGTGCGGCATATGTAAAAGGAAACTCATTTAAAATCAATTGTTTCACAATTTTCTAACATTTTCAAAGATCGCCTTTCGTTTTCAAAACACACGTTCATCAAACGTTATATGTATGTGATGGGCGTAAAATGGACATTGTTTTAACGTAATGAAAGAGATCTCTCCACTTACCATCTTTACTTTTGTCCATGCCATTAGCATCGATGACTTTATCATTGATTCGGACATGTGTCCGGACTTTCTTGTGAACCAAAGTATGAAACAATCTTGTGATACGTTTGAAAGGCGTACTGAACCTGTCTGACGTTCTCATCATAATGCGATAGTGTTGGTCTAGTTGACGGAGGCGCTCCATTTCCTGAAGATGAAGACAATGGGAATATTCATTAGTTAGGTACTCACTGTCTGGATGAGAAAGAGTCGATACTTGACGTGGATAGACAAGTAATATAGGACTTTTAGAAGGCAGTTTTTCGATTGTTTCAGGGAGTCTACGGCTAGCCGATACTGCTATACCTCCCAGCTGGCACACAACGTTGTTTTAACGTTCATCTAACGTTATATGGACGTTGTGAACGTTAGATAAACGTTAAAAGAACGTTGTGTGCCAGCTGGGTTATATTGAAGGAGCTGGGACTCGGAATGAAATCTCGATCTCCCTTCAATCAATATCTGTTGAAGGTCTTTCGAAACGCAATATTATTCAAATATTACATTACACCCGTGGTAGTCAACATTTAATCTCTATTTATCTTACTTTTGTGAATATTCTAGGTTCGATTCCACTACAGTACTCTTCTTCAAAAATCTGGAATATTTCTAATTATTCAAATTTCGCATCTGCATCAAGTGAGTCCACGATGAGATCATTACCCCACTTCCGTAAGACATGTTTTACACAAGAACTTAATCTGCAATCATAACAAACCTCACTTAACTAGCTGTATAGCTTCCTACCTGAATACAACGAACGAATACTCGTTGAAATGCACTCATTCAAAAGTCATCTTTCCTAATTTATCACCGTGATTGATCTCTTGAGACAAAATTTCTTCAACACGTCAAACTACTTGTAGAGTATTGGCTGGCGTTGCGGAATGAGTTATGGTATATTACTGTCTCTGCATCAAAATCTTTAATACTAAAACACTAACCTTTACATGGTTACAGCGGCATCTAATTAAAAGTAACCTTACAAAATAAACATTTGGCTGAAGCACTGTGATAAACTTCGTGTTCGAAAACGAAAGGTCATTTCAAAAAAATATCTTCTTCTAATTAATCTGTTAATGATCAGGCTAATTGATTGCTACTCAGCACTTAATAATTATCAAAGCGATAAATAAAGATACCATTAGAGAAGTTAGCATTGAAAGATTTCCTTACCCCAAAGCAAGCACATGACATTGCTACCAAAAAGCACACCAAGCGTACAAAAGCGGTCATTTCCAAGTACGCGCGGTCGCCAAATATCAACAAAAATAAAGGTTCACTCTTTGATATGAAGTAGACTGGATAGTGTTTAGAATAGTAGGTCGATGAAAAGCATTGCTTGATTATATATGAGCAAGCTGCTCGTCAAAGAATAGAAGATATGAGAATACACAAAGAGCAGTTCCTTCTTGTTCTAACTAAGTATCCTGCCTTTTCTGAAAACGCTTCTTAAAAATCTATTCAACGCAGTGACTTCCGCCATTTTGAAATAAATAACATCATCATCATGAAGTGAAGGGGGAATGAACCAATCAGAATTCACAACAGAGAAATCACAAGAAACAAGGAACTTTTTACACATAAAAAAAACTATCCAATCAGACCTATGGAATTATTTTTGATGTCGAATTTTCATATAAAAAGAAAAATGGCATCATCACAGTTTTTTATGACGTCATCATTGTTGAAAATGCTTTTAAAGGGGAACTGACATTTATATTGAGAAGTAATAGCTTAGATACAAAAAGGTTGTCATTTCACACGGGACATGAGGTTTCAATTTGACCAGGATTTCAAACTCAGTCAAAAAAATACAGTTTCCCATACGTCATTTTGTTGGTCTGTAAATTAAGGCCGACAAGAAGAAATCAATTCGCGCGGATACGCTTTCTAGACACTATTGTTCACAATCTCTTTAAGTTCACCTTGAAGGAACAATTTTGAATTGGAACCTGTCTAGTACATATTCACAAGAAATTCTTATATAAAGAAAACACGTGTGTATTTACCGACATTTGTATATATTGCCCAGTAATGTAGAGCTTTGAGAATCATTTATTGTTTTTACGGGTTCATGGCCAGCCGAATCGACTACAATCTATGAACTAAACAAAAAGCACCTCTGACTTTGATGGCCGACGCCTGTTTATCCAGCAATATTGATCATAATTACTGATCAGTTTTTAGGTGTCTATTTTCATTCTTGTTCTGTCGGTCAAGGATTTAGGGGTCTGGTATCAGATGGAAACATGGCTATTGCAGCAAGTTCGAATAACACGACTCTTTCGTCTTATGCATAGTAGCCGCCTGCCTACAACGTATAAAATTTGATGTATCTCATCAAAAAATTCATTGATTGACGAATCCAAAATAATTTCAGTTCTGTCAAAAGTTCATCATTACATAATTTGAATAGTTGAGATTTCATTGTAAACATGTACTATAAGGATATACAGTCGAAAAGGAAACTCGAGAAATGTTTCATTTTTAAATCACTGCCTGTTCATTACTGCCTTAAGTTTTCACAGCAAAACACAAAACATATGAAAAAACAACAATATGAGTCATATCAAAGCATAATGCGGGGTATTATTTTTAAAACGCACATGACAGTCAAAACAAAAGTAAATGTCTCCTCAACATTTTATAATTCTACCTCTTTCCCGAAAAGTTAGTGTTCTGTTGTCAACAATTTTCGTATTTTGATGAGAATTTCTTCTATGTCTCGTCATTGCGGATATAAAAAGTGAAAAGCTCCACCTACGCCCTCAAATCTTTGAACATTGAATTGAACATTGAAGGTATTTATAAATTTGGAATAGATTTATTGTTGAGATTTTTTGAAATTTCCCCACAACAAGGCCCTCAGATCAATCTGGTGAATTGTTTTTCGATTGACTTTTTCTTGTCAAGACTCATCTATCTCCTATGCTCTAAATCTCTGCACACTTAGTAGAGAAACATGTAGCACCAATATCAAGTATTAAGTAAGACCTGACCAGACAACCTTGCGCATACTAGCTGAAAATTCTACTTTTAGACGACGGTCGCTTCACCAGTATTAGTCTTCAAATCTTTACTTGGCATTTAGCAGAGAAGCATGGAGAACCATTTTCAGGTACTTACAAATAATCTAACATTTCAGAGAGACAGGGGTGTGAAAGAGAATATGAGAAGACTATCTTACCTGTCTGGAATAGTTCCTCGTCCGATCGATGTAGCACAGTGATCTGAAAAAAGTAGAAAGAGGTATTTTATAACATTATGCTTGTATACAGTCAATGCTGGCGGTAATGGAAAGGAATTGGTATTCACATGTAGACTTTTTGCACAAATCATAGAAAGTAGAGTACTGACGATGGACAAGATTTTTCAATCAACGGACGCTCTGATAGATGAATAGTCTCAACATATTAGGGAACAAGGTTTATTTTTTGATTCTAGTAGAATCTTCTTAAGATCCTTTAATATATTCTGAAAGACGGACACCTTTGACTACTGGATCCCTTTACTTTCTCACTTCCAAGATGAAATCTTGAAATCAGCCTTAATTAGTTTGAACATTTGAAATTATTTTTGGTATTTTGTTCATGATTCTTTTCATTTGGTTGTTCCTTGTTGGTTGGAAAACTAATATTGATAGTTGAAATGAAGATCAAAAAGGTCTTCCTGTCGTATTTCTTGATTCAAAATGTCGAAGCTCAAAAATAGTGCATGGAAACATGACACTAGTTTGGGAAGTAGTTTAGTTTCCTATGTCTGAAAACGCGATTATCAAATTATGCAATGTTTTCCCTCAAAAATTAGGAGAATTAGTCTGAGGATTTTTTGTGTCAAAATAATATGCGGTTTTCTTGATTTTTCGTTACTTTTTACGTGACCTAGCTAGATGTCAATGTTTTTTAATCTTTTTTTGAAATATGCGTAGCTGATCCAAAGTTTTTAATCCGTGCCATTTACGTGTAGATTGGCTCCGGGTCAGCAACCGCTGAAAGTCGAAGTTATCTAATACAGCAGATTTTAACATTAAGGTTTTAAATTCAAGGTACAAAGGATACGGAAAGAAAGTTGACTCGTGTTATAAGTAATCGAGGAGGAGACATGTAAATTCACTCTTCAATACATGTGTGAAAAAAGTACTTCAAAGTACATGACTTAGACTTCCTCAATCCTGAGCCAGAACTCTCAAGAGAAATTTGTCATCAGTACTCTAAAGTTTGTTAAGTAGTATTTCTTAGTCAGAAAAGACGGAAAAGTGTACGCGCCATTATGAATTTCCTTCTCTATCTTGAGTTTAGTGATGACGTCAGAAAAAACTCTTAGAGATGAAAGCTTTGCATAAAGTTCTTAAAATAACCAATGTGTCCCAAAATGCGTGTTCAATCGAGAAAAATCAAGAGGTACGCGTGTTCACTTCAAATAAGTATTTTTGTTCAAATTACATCTCTCGTTACAATTGTACCAACCACAACTGTCGTTTAATGTAATCGCTCGGAAATAATTGCCCGTGGCATGTGTAATTAAATATGCTTAGAAAGATTTTTAACGGAAAACTTTTTAAGCAATAGTAAATATGCAAACAGGTTACTGCCTAATTACCTGGATAAACAATTAGGCAACAGTCCCGTCTCAAATTTTGCACCCCTGTTTCAACTACTTATCGGCAGTAGTTCTTAACCTCTAACTTGGAAATATGGCTTTGTGTATATTTATAAACATCGAATTGCGGAAAAAGACAGATCTAGTACCGTTTTTCCAGGTATCCATCCCTGATGCCTTGAAAATTAAGTATTTTCTTACCTTGAGATGCACAATGCAATGATATTAAAAATGAAGAATAATTGCGACAAATCCATATTTTCCAAAAACTTTGATGACGGCGTTACTAATGTTAATATCCCAAGAAATGGTCCAGCCATACAAAAGACAAGACAAGCCTCTCCAATCGTTAAAAATAATTCGAACCAGTATTTTCCATCTAATATATTGCCGATCTAAGAATCCAAGCCGGGAATGGGATTTTACTAATCTCTAAAATAGATTGAAAATCAAAATAAACAAAGCTATTATATAGAGAACAACAGAACCATTAAAAAGTCTTTGTCATCCAATCATTAATTCCTACTACAGCCGGTAATAGATTCATTCTTTGATTTCACACGGAAGATAATACAGCATGCGCTGACATCATCAAAATGGAGAGTATATTTTTAAAATCCTATCTAACTCTATAAAGACACTTCAGGCTTTCCTGTATAGTTTAATCGCCCTCTGAGTGGTTCCTGTTTTCGTTGAATAACCACTCGATTCTTCCACAATAGGATGTATTTGATTTCACATAGCATCGATTCCGTATTTAATGCCGTTTAGAATCTTAATTTCCTCTTGGGTATTTTTGGTAGCTCAACCGGAAATGGTGGCTAGTGAGGAGTAATGGACTTCAAGTTAGAGAGACTATACCCCTTTTTATAATTATCTTCTAATTCAAGAACCTATGGAAAAGACTTCCTAAAAGATATCTAAAAGAGTATCCCCTGGATTTAAAGACATTTTCTAAAAGCTTCCTGAAAGTTTGGTTTATGCTTTGGGAACTACCTCAGCACTTTTTAGGTAGCTTCCTCTTTTGGTTAAAAATGTTCTAAATGTCAGACACTCTTGAATTATTGAATTATCTATCTGTCATAATAAAGTTTTAACAGCCAATCTAGTTATTCAACATGTTTTTAAAAAGAAATCGAACCTCTGAATATCGAAACTATATCAACCAAATCCCGCTTAAACTCTATCATCGACGTTTTTCATAAATCCTCGAGCTGTCGAGTGAAGTAGCGATATATATATATTCCAACCTGCAAGCCACGTTAGCATAACTTGAAGATAGCAAGTCTAACGTTTTCAATTTCTAAAGTAAGTGATCTTAAAGTTCAAGCCACCAAAACGCAAGTGACAGGCCAGAAAAGAAAAATTTGTAAAAACCAGTTTAGAAGTGTGAATATGCTATAAAGATTAGAAATGAGTTACTGATATCTTATCTCAATACTCAAACGATATGAGAGGGTTCTTTAAGAAAACTGGGGTTAAAACTGTATCAAATATAACACTAAGAATGATATATAACCATTAATTTACACACATCCTCTGTTTTTTTTCAGTACTAACCCCTCTTTTTAGGGCCCAAGCTTTTCTTTTCAGATATGCCTTTTGAAATGCTGGACCGCGACCTCCTACGATAAGATGATGTCATCATTGTTAAGCTGAGGATTATTCAAGATTTTCTGATCTCAAGTCTTTTGTTATGATTTCTTAATTAGATAGTTTTGAAATAGACTAGATTCGATAGAACGATCACACCCCTGTCTCACAGCCCCGGTAGAACTTTTTTCATCAGTGGGGATAAAAATTCCGATTGATAGGGATAGAAATTCTTTCCAAAGTTAAAAAATTCAGAGGGAATGGTTTTGGGGTGCAACCTCAAACACTTGCTTTCGAATAGGGATGAAATCAAAGTCAATTTCCAAGTGAGACTGAAATTCCAGGGTATCTTCCCGAAATTTTTGTCTGTTACACAGGGATGAACGATCGTTAGGTGTCTTTAGAGTGGATTCTGTGGAGACAAATTTATTCCCTAAAAATCCTTTGCTATTGTATGGGGGATAGCCTGAAGATTAATAAGGGGGCCTTTTAAAAGCCGGTATGATGTATCCAAGTGGCCTGGTCTATACTAGTCTCAGCGTTGCATCAATATCTAGTCTAGAAGAAACTTGATAAAGATCTGTAAAGATCGAAATATCGTTGAAAGAAAATGTGTTTTATGTTTCATTTAGTCTAGAAGAAGAGTAGTCAATACTCAATACTACATGATACCAAACTAAACTATTGCAATAAAAACAAAATTGGTCCTGCTCTTGGATTCATCCTGGATCTTTAATGGTTCCCCTTTTTAACTGTTGATATTCCCTTTTTCATAATCATGCGGTAATCCATCAAAGTAGCTAAAACATCTCTCCTAGTAATACTTTTCCTTTAATTTAAACAAAGATATATGCTTTATAATGTCAATTCTTCATTTTGGAACATTGGGCTCTTCCAGAAAAAATCCGTTCATGGGGGTGGAGGATATATTATTTTTCAATGAATTACCCCTGGAAATTTTCATTTTTCACCCTATGGATATGGGTATACCCATAGACAATCATAAATTTAACCCCCTGGACACCGAAAATTACCCCTGGACAATGCAATTTATAGGACTTTTTTGAGACCTTGGAAAATTCATCCTCCACCCCCCATGAACGGATTTTTTCTATGAGAGACCATTCTATGATGATTCGTTGATGATCCTAATATGGACTTCAAACGAAATTGTACGGTGAGCCTCTTCTATATGATGCATTTTTATAAAGTGTCGAAAATGTTATGACCAAGAAAATCAAAGACTTCACATAAGTAGATCAGTTAACGCTATGGTCGATGATTCAATAACTTCTGATGAAATTTTACCGATTCAAAATAATTGGAATTCTTATTTGATTATTCGTAATTTTTTTGATTTCGTTCTTGGATTTTTTATATTAACTTAGTTTCATAAGGGGATGGTCAGAAAGTTTCTTCGAGGGTGGGATGGAGAATATTTTCAAAAATTCCTCAATAAAGTTTCAAGCCCCCCACCCTAACCAGTCAATATTTTTTTCAATATAATTTTGAGAATCACCCCCCTCCCCTAGAACTCCTCCACAGGGGGAGGCCTCACCCTAGTAGATACTTTCTGACCACTCCCTAATATCATATCTTCATGTGACTTCCAAAATAACTTATCAGCCCTAATGTTAACACTTTCCCTCACAACGTGGTTGCCTGTTTCGCCAATCGGGACCAATGATAATGCTACAAATTACTGGTAGACACTCATGTTTAAGTGACAAGGTTTTTAACCAGTGAGGATAACTTGAAGGTGTTTAAATGCCAATTGGGTTGGAAAATAGTGTCGGTTTTCAACGGCCAGTTATAGCTCAAAAATCAATCGGTTTATATAAATAATGTTGGCCTTAATCGGGAATTCACGTCCAGTTTCCCAATTGGATGGCATTTTACGCAGGGGGGTTCTATATTAGGAAGGCGTGCCAAAATATATTGACTGGTTATGGGGAGGCTTGAATTTCTTTTAGGATATCAAGGTGGGGTGCGAATTTTTGAAAATATCCTCCACCCCGCCCTAGTAGATACTTTCTGACCACTCCCTAAAGACCATATAGATTCATGCAGTTCTATAAACTTCCTTGTTAAAGAATATGAATAAAAGTGAGCTCTCTTTATAAATGGAGTTTGCAGGTTCTCTAAGCAACCATTATCGATGCTAACAAAATGTGTGGAAATATCCAGCATTCAAATCAGAGTATCCTCATTCCATTACATAAAGCATAATAAAATCTGGAAATCATTAAGCTGGTAATGAGCATGTAAAGCACACGTTTTTATAGCTCATTTGAAACAAAACACAGGACACAGGCATGTTTTAGATTTACTAATTGATTTCTGCGTGGTTTTGCACCCTGAGGAGGTCCATCCAGTCTCGATGTGCAAAAACGTTTTTTGGCCAACAAAGATCATTCAAAAAAGCTGTGATTGATCGTTGCTGTCTTACAGATATGTGGGACCATTTAAACCCATTTAAAACACGAGATTTTCCCATCACTTCCTTCTTTTCATCCACAATGTCTAACACCATGTTCAGTTACGGTTTAGCTTTGCTTCAAAATGGTTTTTCTTGCGGATAGGAACTTTATTGGTTTTCAGAACGTTTCAGAGTAACAAGATCGCAATCAAAATATTGGAACGTAACTGCTTCGTTTCGTTTTCCTTTTTACGTCTTCTTCTTTGCCGTTTCAAATTTTTGGTGCTCAAAGGTGTTTGGAAAGCGTTTCGTTTCGAATCTTACTGTCTGAACATAGTCTGAAACATTCTTGCTGGATCACTAAGACAGAGGTGTTACCATTTTAGCTGAAAAATAAAATTATTGGATGACGGAAATCAAATAGAATCGTCTTATCTACAAAGCTATTTTCACAAAGCGCCTTGCTCGAGTTCAAATAATAGACTTTTCTTTGGAATTTAAGAGTGGCACCATTCAACTATGCATCCCACACGAACAATGCTCAAATACGAAAATTCCCTTTTTAAAAACTTACACTCGGCGTTCTCTAATTCGACATTCTTTTATTCGATACATTATTCGATTATATTGAAAGTCACTGTCAACGAAAAACTATCATATACGACAGTCTACTATTCGAAACGCTCCCTCATTTGATGAAAATCCAATTCCTCTTGAAAGTCGAATTAGAGAGCGTCAACTGTATACATAATTCATACAGTAGCATTCTCCATTCATCGTTCTTTCCAACCTCACATCCAAAAGCTGAATGAAGGTCAAAGAATTTTTCAAAATCTATATGAATCATTTGTGCGTAAAATATTTGTTCTCGATACTTTTGACTCGGCTTTTTGTGACGTTGTTAAGAATTTATGACGAAGTTTGAGTGAATATCGCTTCCCTTTTATTACCGACAAGTCAAACTTTTCAGAAAGCGTCATTTACAAAGCTATACATTCTATTGGCTTTGCTTAGAATTTTGTGAAACTCGGACTTAGTCTTCTATCTAAATAATCGGTGTGATTCCTGGGAAGGGTTTGGGCACGAATGTGATGAATAACGTATAACGAATTATTGGAGAGTACTGAGAAACGAAAGGATTTGTTTGCAAATTTGGCTTTGAAAAATTACAGGAAATGAAAGACTGTAGCAGTGCGACTGAAAACTGAAATCTCGATATAGCATGAAGGCGGTTTTCTTTTGAACTTTTAATGACTTCTTTCTAATTTTACGTTGATAATGGCTAATTACGTAATGAGTTGTTGCTTCGCCAAACTAAATATTCGCATTGGTTTTATGAGATTCGTAGTGTGGGATTTTAGGTGAGAGTTATCGTTAGCCAAAAAGTTATATCCTAAATAGACATTGAGTGATTAGGCAGAGAGAAAATGTGGTGGGTGTTCAGCTAATTTGTGGTTGTGGACAACGTGAAGAGTTCAGTTTCGAGGTCCGCTTTTAGCAAAAGTAAACCTTTGTGTCCAGAGGGGGAAGCACTCAGGCAAAATTGGGTACAAGGACGTACTGCTGTAGACTCTGAAGATATCTGACAAGGTCCCAAATTTACTATAATTTTCAAGATGTGCATCCGACAG
The DNA here is from genome assembly GCF_902728285.1 of Clytia hemisphaerica. Taxonomy (NCBI): domain Eukaryota; kingdom Metazoa; phylum Cnidaria; class Hydrozoa; order Leptothecata; family Clytiidae; genus Clytia; species Clytia hemisphaerica. The sequence continues at coordinate 91,770 of NW_027104468.1, forward strand.
AGTCGGACTTTTAGTTATTTAAGACAACTTTCAGGCTGAAAATTAGAAGAAAAAAAACAGTTTTCGTCCACTTTTAGTCATTTTTGGCACTGTTTAGGGTGAGAATGGGAAAGTTTTGGATTTTTCGTTCTGACAGGGTCACAACTACCAAACATATGCCTGACAGGCAGACAGACACCGAAACGTCAAAAAATGAAAAATTTAAATTTCACTTTCATCATTAAATGTTTGACAGGGTCTAATTTTCGAACTCCAGCGGCAAGTCCACGTCGACCGTCAAGGTCAGTGTACCGGGCTTTGTATACAAAATTAAGTTTAAGGCGCTATCTTATCCCTCTTTTGGTGCTTCATAAAAAATCAAGGTTGCGAAATTCATAAGTGGTATCATTTTCTTGCAATGGAAAAGACTCATCTAGGCTTAATCTTCATAGAGATATAGAAAATCTGAAAACTAGAAAAAAGTTTGGATAGCGTTATTTTTTACTTATTCAGAATTATTTTCAGTTTTACCAAGAAATTTAAAAATACTTATATTACAATTTTTAAATACCATAAAAATCAGGATTAAAAAAAATCAATAATCTTCAAAATGCTAAAAGGAATATCCTCACATTTTCGCCGAATAACGACTTTTCTGAATTTTGATCAAATCTTGCAGGGTTTTCATATTAGTATTGGCATACGAGAATTACAATGGAAGCTGTTATGGATTTGATACTACAAGGATAATCACATACTAAATTGTTTCCGCTGCCGTGGGAAACATTTTGATATTGGGAGTTTAGTGACACGAGGGTCGACCATGGTTTGGCCCGAGGGGAGGGGTTGAAAATTGAGGTCTGCATTGATGGAAAATAAATAAAAAATTTAAGCTTAGTCGTCCTTAAGAAACCATCTTTGAAACAAAAGCCCCCCCCTCACAGTCCCTACGGCACTGGGTTTAGATGAAATTGAAGCTGTCCATAATTTTACTTCGCCCCATGACATCCTGGTACGAGGTTACCATATATATATATATCAACTTAAGGTTTTATTTAAATTCCAGACTAAAAGAATGTCTTATTCATTTTCTGAATTGTCACAAATTGTCAATTGTCACAAGGAAAAGGTATTCTTATGGGTACAGTCGACTCTCAGTGACTGAACGATTTACATATCTGAGGGAGCCCCCAGCGGTTTGCGTAAATAAGTGAATGGGCTTTTTCACTTGTGGCATGCGTTAAAACTTTTAAAAAGCTGCGTGAATTGGAACCCGTTGCGTGAATAGAAACTGCGTGAATTTGGGAAAAAATTGCGTGATGATTGCGTGAATTGAAGGTCCGCTGGGAGGCCTCCCTGAGAGATGGTTGTTGAGAAGTTGGCGTGCTGCTTCTTTCACTCTTCTTTGCCATCTGACTCCATGTTGATCTCAATCGAGAAACTTTTCAACCAATGAATGATTTGTTTTGTTTTCTTCGTTTCATATACTCAGAAGCGTCAAGGACTTTAAAGAAACGTTGTTGTTTTAACAGTTTGTTGTTAATGGAAGATAATGCGTTGCTCAGACGTTTTTGGAACATCGGGGAAGCAAATAAAGCTTCTAGTTTCCTTTTGAACTCTTCTTCACGGATCTGTCTTTTATTTGGTCTCGGTGATGTAATCGGGCGATTAGTGGACATTTGGTTCTTTCCTTTTTCAGCAATTTGTAGCTGGTTTGCTTGCCCGAGATAGAATTCTCGCTCCTATTTAATTCAAAATAATAGAGAATGAAAGTTGCCAGATCTAAAAGATCCAGAGAATCATAACGGACATATTTGTTATTAATGCTACAGGTACTGGTAATATAATTTTGTTCTTTTAAAAGATGATAACTCAAGTGTACATTTTTCCCGGGTTCTAACTTTTAGGTAGTTATATTACCTGAATTTTTTTGGCTTGTGTTAAATTATGCGATTTTGAACCTCCGAAAGATTTAACTCTAACTAAATTCACCTGAAAACTTACTAGTACATTTAAGGCTTAATATTTAACAAATAACCAAAGAAAATACTTTAGAGTCTTTTGTTTCTTTGCATAGGCTGTAAGATGAAAATCCAACTCGAGGCAAGAATAACTTAGTTTTCAACATGTCTAAGCTTGCATATGGACAGCAATGGAAAAGAATTCTTACTTCTATTGTTTTATTATTGGCATTGAGCGATCGTTTCGATTTGAGTGATGATGTCACTTGACGCATGCGCTTTTCATTATGTCTTCGCAACCGTCTCGTCGCTATATATAAAAAACGTAACAAAAATATTCTGTGAATTATTGATACACAAGCCAAGAAAGAATATCAGATAGAGTACGCATCATAAGATGTTCTGTTATGTAAAATCAATATCAAGAATATCTGTCTCTGACCAGTCAGTAGACAAGAATTCACTTCCAGCTCTACCCAGTGGCAATTGAGTCCTCGAGTTCCACATGGACCCGTAGCTCAATGGTAGAGCAAATGTCCACGAATGGCATGGTTGTGAGTCTCGCCGGATCCGTTGGTTTTCCAACGGTTCTGGTGGCTGGTCAGAAGAAAACATGAGAGCGACTGTATTCACTTCATTGCAATATCAAGTAAAATCTCCAGGCATATCTTGGCATACATAATCAATTAATGAAGAACCTCTTTAAAAGCTCTGGGATAAGTGAATAGGTTTTTGTTGCCGACTTTTCGTACTGAAAAAATGATAAAAGCTTTTCCTTTGATAGCTATAACTTCAATACAAATTTGAAAAAGTCATAATGCACAAGGACTCATTAGAGGGCAGCTGAATAGAGGATGAACTATCAAAGTAGAGGCAAAAAAACTCAACCTCGGATAACCAGTGACATTTCCGATTTTTTGGAAGGAGGAGGTATATAGCCGGGTCCAAAAACTTATATTTTTTTCAAATTTCAAATACTTCTTTTTTCACAAATGAGATTGCTTAACATAAAGCTACAGGGGTCTTATTAACAAAGGAAGAGGCTACACAACTACTCTCTGGGTTTTACAAAGTTTTTCTAGAAAGAAATGTCGTCGAAAGATTGAAACGGCTGCAATGAAACGGCTGCGTTTCAATGGAGTTATTGAAATACGAAACAGTATATAAGTAGCCCATAAGTAGATCATGCCAAGCTTTTTGTCAACAAAAAGTTTTTTTACAGAATGTTAAAGAATGTCAATATTTTCTGGCAAGATAAAACAAACGACTTACATGATAAGGTAACATTTTCCATCAAGACATGGCCACATTCACAAAAACGAACTCGCATTGACATCTAATAAGAAAATTTTGATAGTGAGGCTTTGAAATTATTACGATTTGGAAATCGTTAAACCTTTGTAAGTTTGGGAAGAATTTGTCTAGCAAATTTTAACATACGTCGCCAGTAAGACACAGGAATTGATAGATTAGAATTGGGAATTGAGCGAAAAAAATAACATAATGACATTCCCAAGAAAATCAATCTAAGTAATATGTAAAAAAAATCCGAAAATATCACAAATAATTTTGAAATTAACTTTGATCTAAAAACGGAAACACTCATATTTTAATTTTTATACTCACCAAGTTGCCACAAGCTATACAGATCTGTTGAACCATTTTAAATTTGGTAAAGTTTTCTTTTACAGCGACGTTTTTACTTTTTGAGCTGTTTCCTTCTAATTCTTTTAACTGCTAAAGAGTAGCGGAAAGTGGAAGTGATTTTTCGAGAAAATATTGTATATTTGTGCAATGCTTAAAAGTTGCGTAATATTACTTGGTCAGCGAATTTGTTATGACACATCACCAACGCGAAAAAGTGAGTGTATAAACTAAATGCTTATTTTGCAAAAAAAAAAGAATTAAAGAATTGTATAGAAAAGTCTTAGTAATAAATAAAGCCGTATAAAGTCTAAACCAGGTCAGCAATTTTCTCGAAAACCCCATTTTCCATCTTAGCTAACATACGAGAAAAATTCTCATCTAAGAGAAGAGAAAAAAGCCAGCTTTTCCAGTCCTTCTTATTATGTTTTCTTATAACACATACTACTTTAATCATCTCTTTAAAATCACCATGGTAACCAATATCAATTCCTTTTGAATAATTTATCAGTTCGATTTTGAGATGATGGTATTTATCTATTCTAACTGGTCTGTAAAATACACACGTTTCTTAGGGCAAAAATAAACAAACAAAAAAAACGTATTTTTTTTCGACCTAGCAAATAAATTATACGTATCTTATTCGAGTCATAGCTGATTACGAAATTAGCATACATTCTAGAAAATAAAATTTGTTTTATTAAATTGTGAAAATTTGTACTTTCATAAAAATACTTTAAGCTTTTTCAAATAGTCAAACAGGCCATAGAAAAATTACCTTTCCGCAATATATAAAATTCAATTCTTTTCGTCTACTAGAATGACTTCAAAATAGTAGCTTCTTTCTTGAATGTATTAAGTTCAATAGCTTTTATTATGAAATGCATTTAGTCAAGACCGCAAGCAATATCAATCGAAAATATGTCATATGCTCATAACCAGAAACGCCCGTCAGGACTTGGTCATTGCAAGATCACTCAAAAAGGACATTTTTAAACAATACACGTTTTTTTTTATAAGAACAAACTATATAAGAACAAAAGGCTTCGCGAGGCCCAAAAATTTAAGAACATTCTAAGAACATACTAAGGCTTTGGAGACTTAAAAGCATGCAATTTCTTAAGAAATTACGTCAAAATGCTCAAAAAATGCTGAAAATAAGAACATTTTAAGAACATTCTTAGGCTTCAAATCCAAAAAACTAAGAACATCCGAAGGCTTCGAAAATTTTTGACGTTCTTATAAAAAAAAACGTGTATCACTTTTTACCTGTAATTTAAAAGGAAAAAAATCATTAATGTAAATCGTATATTAAACTGATACTTTAAGGGAACTTTATTTTTGCGACGTAAATAGACCCTCTGCAAAATTTAAATTTTTAGTTTTATTCTATTTGTATTTTACCAAGATACTTGGCTTTACTCTTGATAAGGCAAAAAAGGTCCATATTTTGTCCAAAACTCTCACTTTCATCAGTATACTTTGGTACAAGTGGCTCTGGGTACGAGATTGGTTAAAGCAACAATAATCTAGTCTAGCAAGCTAAACGACTAATTCGGACATAGTAGAAAATAAACGAAAAATAAGGAAAGATACTAATTGTAATTATAACAAGCTGATATTATTCCGCAACACCCATATTACTGTATTGCATGAACTATAAGCAACCCCTGTCCAACAATAATAACAAACCAAAAATCGTTCTTCATTATCCTACCAATATTTTTCACTTTTGCATTTCAGTTAGCCTTTTGTTCGATGGTGAAAATTTCTTCTTCTTCGTTGAACAGACTAATCAATCTTCATTTTGCGCCTGTGATATAAACTAGCAAGTAGCTGTCGCTAAGAATGCCCCGCAGAGCTTCCTCTCGAAATATCCCTAAGTAAGCAAAAGAAGGATTAGTTTCAACTTTACTTTTGTCGCTCACATCTCAAAAAGAGAAGTTATCGCTCAAATGTTATCACAGTGGAAACGCCAAAAATTCTTTTGATTGATTTGATTCTTATAAAGTAGACACTTATAATAAAAATAAATATGCTCATCTTTTTCGCCATACTTTGTTTACTTTATAAGAACTAATTACAGAAGGGCATATTGCCTTAAATCAAGAGTTATTGATTTGATTCTTATAAAGTAGATGCTTATAATAAAAATAAACATGCTCATCTTTTTCGCCATCCTTTGTTTACTTTCTAATAACTAATTACCGAAAGATATATTGCCTTCAATCAAGAGTTATTGATTTGATTCTTATAAAAAAATGGTTATAATAGAAATAAAGATGCTCATCTTTTTTACCATCCATCGTTTACTTTGTAAGAACTAATTACCGAAAGGCATATTGCCTTCAATCAAGAGTTATTGATTTGATTCTTATAAAAAAATGGTTATAATAGAAATAAAGATGCTCATCTTTTTTACCATCCATCGTTTACTTTGTAAGAACTAATTACCGAAAGGCATATTGCCTTCAATCAAGAGTTATTGATTTGATTCTTATAAAGTAGATGCTTATAATAAAATCAAGAGATATTGATTTGGTTCTTATAAAGTAGATGCTTATAATAAAAATAAATATGCTCAATTTTTTCGCCATCCTTTGTTTACTTTGTAAGAACTAATTACCGAAAGGTATATTACCGTCAATCAAGAGTTATTGATTTGAAGTAGTAACAAAAGAGATATAATATTAGGTGCGCGCGAACATTTTTTAACCGCGGCGGCCCGCTAAGAATCGGAAGAAACAACATGAACATGAATATTTTTCTGGCGAGCAAGTCCGCTACGTGAAGGAACAAAAGCCCCTGCGGGGCAATTAAGTAATCATGACATTGTTTTGAAAGATGAAACTATAATTTTTTTTGACCATCAGGTGAAAGTTGCAGAAACAGCCGGCGAAGCAATTAAAAATATGCGTTCTTATCTTCTAGGAGACCACATATTACGGACCATTATGACCTTTTTATACAATTGATATGTTCTGATTTCTGAGAAACTTCCTTCAGAACACTTTCGAGAAAAAATCGATCGATCGCCTTGCTAGCTGCTTTCAAATCGAAGTTGTTCAACCGTAGGGGTGTCTCAATCAAATAAGTACAATAGGCAAACATGAAATACTAACATTTTTATTTCTAATATCTTTAATGAAAAGACAAGTCGAGTTAAAATGTCAACGGGAGAAATACTCCTCTAACGAAGAAAACACACGATACAAACTGATGCTGACATTCCGAAGTTTTGATAGTGGAAAAATAAAGACGACATTTTTGAAGAACAAGGAAAATTAAAACACACATTATCCCCTGTGGAAAATAATCGAATAAACTAATACTCACTGCAAAATATTGTGTTTTTACCCTCCACTGGCTGAAAAAATTCTACCGTGGATTTGAGAAGGGGCTTGTATTAAAATCTCATTTATTAATTTACGTTTCATTGTGATATTAAACTTTGCCCACCATGGCTGGGCGATGAAGAAAATTTCTACCGTCTAAACGTCCTCTAGTCTGTGTCAAAAAGGTGTATTTTTGACCATAACTATCCAGCCAGTTGCCGTTTAATAAAAATCTGGGTTCATTGAAAAGATATTTAAATGAGCTTATATTTTTCACCAAATAGTTTTTCAACATTCGTGCAAGACAATGAAGAAAAACGAAGAAGAAAATTTGCTACTTTTGATAGAAAGGTGCTATGGAAATGATTTTTTCATCAATCATCAAAAGCTGAAAAATACGCGAGTCCAAAAATATATTGGCTTGGTCTAAGATTTTACTTACATTTGAGAGATTCAAAGGGAAATCTTGCAACCTTCAATTTTGAAAAAAATTCGATTCAGCCGTTTGTCTGAAAAACTTTATTTTTTTTTTAACTTGGAGGACTTCCATACTTTGATCAGGGTATTTACTGCACCATAAAACTTTTGGAAATAATCATTCCAGATTTTGGGCCTATCTTAAGTGAATTTCTTTCCAGACAGATGTTTTATGAGATTCTGCGTGGTTCTACTGTCAGTAGACGACTTGCTTTCGAATGATTTAAACGTAATGTTGATTCTTTTCTCTTTGAGAACATCGTGAGTCGTCTTAATAAGTTTCTTGTTTGGCTTGGATGTGTAGACTGTTGCACTAACAACCGGTTCTTTCCGACATTTCTCAAGGATATCTTCTGAGATAGGGGTTTTTAATCTCATTACACCCCTTTCTCACAGATCCGTTAGGATTTTTTAGCCAATTTGGATTTGAATTGAATTCCATTGTTTTCAAGTCAGAAAATTCGAAAAGTTGCACAAAATTTTGCAGTTAGGGTTTTTTAATTGGATTATTTTCAATGGGGGGGGGGGGACAAAATTGGATATAATAATTTTCAACTAGAGACGATATGTTGGTCAATTTTTCTAGTGGGATGTTGTCCCGCCGGGTCTTTGAGAAGAAGGTTTTTATTCTTAGAAAAAGGGCGAGGACCTTTTGTGTTAAATATTTTGAAATATTTTGAGTAGTTTTTGATGGATCAGGATAGATCCGCTGGGTTCACTATAAAGTTTGCCCGACCTTGAGTAAAGAGTGTCGAAGCTAATTTTTTGGTACCTGATAATGCCATTGTGTTGTATTCAGCGAACATAGTGTACCGTGAAAAGCACAGGCCGAATCATATATCGACCTGTGCCGACCAATCCATATTATATTCAGCGCGCAATTAACGCAGAGAAAAGTAACCATGACGACAATCCAAGATCTTGGATTAAGTTCAAAGGTGATATTTTTTTCGCGTCGTTGAAAACACAACTCAACAATGTCATCAAACGCTTTTTAAAAAAAGTCAGTGTGATAGAGCAGAGAATCATAACATAAAGATTTGTCTATTTATTTCGATTCAATTGAAGTAACATATTACAATAATCAATAGTTTAGTAATTACTGTTATACATTTGGAAATAATGTAGCTAGAACATTTCTTTAGTCTTTGAAACAAAGACTTATATATAACCAAAACAAGACGTCTAACCATTGTTTCACTTTAGTTAGATCCGGCCCGCGAAAAATTGGCCGTCGGAAAAGTTATCCGGTCCGTGGAACTCGAGGCCGAGTTATTTATTCGAGTTATTTTTTTGAGTTATTAAAAATATTCCCTTTTTATAATTCATAAGTCCTTTAGACCTTAAGCTTAACTTTAAGACATAGGAACCAAGTTATGAAATAGGAATAACTCGAGTTTGAGGAACCGGCGGGGTTATGAAACATAGGAGTAAATCAAAAAGTTAAAGGGAACTGAGCTACAGAATGAATAGTTTTAAAAGGAAATTTGAATAGCTAATCTAAAAGTTTTATTTAAATAACCGAGTTGACGACAGGAAACAACTCGAACAATGACTATTTCGGTGACCGGATAACATTAGCGAGTTTATGTATTTGCACTTTTGAGGACGGTAGAGTGACTGAAGCGATTTGGAAAAACCCGCAATTCCGCCCCGCAAAATCGAGGACGGTAAAAGTGCTGATTTACCGTCGTCCTCAGCTGGTCAGGATCTACTCAAATTAGAACCTTACCGTCTCCGTCACTGAAAAACACACATACATAAACTCGCTATTTCCGCCGCGGCGTACGAATTTTCTGCTGACTTGAGGAACTATTTCGATAGCCGATTTTCCGGCGAATTCTGACCCTGACCCCGCCCACTGACCTTTATATATCCCTGGACCAAGCAATATCCTATCTTTGATTGGAGTTTTTTTGGAATTAGTACCCGAGAATAAGAAGCCATTGCAATGTTAAAAATTAACGTCTAACGTCGCTACATCATCAAAAGAATTTGAGGAAAAGTAGACCTAGCGCTCTCGATGCATTTACACCGCTATCGAGTACATGTTTTTTTTTATAAGCATAACGCTTATAAGCATATGAAGGCTCAGATTTGCAGAATTCCTAAGCATAACATGAGCATATATGTCAGCCATAATATTTTTCAAGTGGTCATTTTTATCTGTTTTTGTTTCATTTTTATCTGGTTTGGTAGAGGTCAAGTAAAAAATAAGACATTCCACGGCTAGCTACATTCCACATTTTTTTACAAAATTTCTGAAATTTCATTAAAAAACTTGGCTCGGGGTGAATCATAAGCATAATTCTTAAGCATATAATAAGCATAAACTATGCCTGGATGCTTTGAGAACTTAAGCATACACGAGCCTGACCAAGGGGCATACACTTGCTTATAAAAAAAAAAAACATGTAGTGCCGCCATAAGGGTACCACTTTTCAAAAAACTCCGATCAAAGATTTTGCTTGGCTGGGATTGAGAAGCTCGGTCCAGGGTATATAAAGGTCAGTGAATCGCCACCCTCCCCGATAAAGTCCACCCCGGTTCAACTCGGTTCACCCGGACTTTCGCTTTCGAATTTGAAATCATGCGGTGATGCTTTTCTTCTCTTAAATGAATTTTTGTATTAGGGAGGTAACAAAATCGAAATCTCGTCTCGAGAAAGGCATAGACTGCTTATCCGTTTATCCCCTCAAAACCACCAGGTTTCGCTTTTATGATGGAAGCGGAAAGAGTTACATCGGATCACCCAAAGTACCTTCATGTTTTTTTTTTATTTTCTTATCTCTGATCCTGTTTCTCTCTTTTCTGACTGTCTGAGTTTCTGAGTTTCTGAGACTTAGTTTCTCATTTCTGACTGAGTTTTCATACCTGTCAATCATTTGTCCATCAATTTCGACCAATCTAATTTTCGCACCCGAGTGGGATTCGAACCACCACCAAAGAAAGTCCTTCAGATTCGGAAGCCAGCGAGGCCCGGAATTCCCGAGTTATTTTTTCCGAGTTAAAAAAACCGAGTTAAAAAAAACCCGAGTTATCCCGAGTTATGACGTCATTTTTGGAATTTAGTGACGTCATTTTTCATTTCATAACTCGGTTTATTTTGCTTCCTTTAACTTTCCGAGTTATTTTCAATTTTTTAACTCGGGAATTTTTGCTTCCTTTAACTTTCCGAGTTATTTTCCATTTTTTAACTCGGGAATTTTTGCTTCCTCTAACATTCCGAGTTATTTTCCATTTTTTAACTCGGGAATTTTTGCTTCCTTTAACTTTCCGAGTTATTTTTCATTTTTTAACTCGGGAATTTTTTCTTCCTTTAGCTTTCCGAGTTATTTTTGAATTTTTAACTCGGGAATTTTTGCTTCCTTCTGTAGCTTTCCGAGTTATTTTCCATTTTTTTTGGCTTGTTAAAACTGCCAATAGTTCCAATAAGGGTCACAAAATCCCGAAATAATCAGTCTTTTCCTCAATTTTTGCGGCACATACCCGTCAGCTCGCAACCCTAGTATCCCCGGGGCTTCTTTAAAGCCGAACGGGTCTTACACGATCCCTCCATTGTTTTTCAATAACATTAACACAGGGATGTGCCAAGCCAAGGGCGACTTTTCTGCTTCTAAAAATTTTCTCACGAAAATTTAGTGTTCATTCATTCGCTTACGTTACGTTTATTCTTTGTACGTTGTGACAACGAGTGACAAAAAACTCGACTTGCAGTTTCCTCGTTGCTTAAGTAAAATTTTCCAGTATCTTTCACTTCACATTGCGCAGAATGGGGTTTGATGTTCGAATTATTTTTATAAAAAGACGGGGGTAACCATTCGAATAACAATATACCTTCAGGTCAACATTTAAAGACTTTCCACTTTGAAAAAGTAGCGTATTTGACCCCCGGAATGTTTTTTACCCGCAAGTCTAATTAGAGCCTTATGACACAAAAAGATTCGATTCATAATTCGAATGTTTTGCAAAGGTCACATGCGTGCGGGAAACTTTCCAATGTTTTTCTGTAAGTTGATTTGGTGAGTGTGTGCACTCTGGACAGTTTTATTTATTTATTTTTTAATATCTCTCATAAAAATCTACGAATAGTCTGTGAAATGATTGATTCAAGAATCGTTGGTGATTCATTCAAATCAAACAGCGAAGGGGGAAGGACTCAGTGAATTTTTCTGAGAATCTTGTTATGTCACTTACAGTATTCTTTAATGAAATAGGGAGGAAATATGAATTTTGAAATAGCTTTATCTCATCACTTACCTGCTGTATTTTTTGAGATTTTATTTATGCTGTAATATTTTTGAAGGGCTTACACTTTGTTTATCTAGCAGGTTTTAACTTCAGTTCTTGCTTTTCAATTATTCACTTGTTTGTTGATTATTCATTTTATTAAGCAAGTTAAGGTTTTTCTAGTTGGTAATGGATGGTTATGTCTTTGATTTAGGTTGGTATGGGATCAAAAGATTAAAACTGGTGTTTTTTTTATGAAGAAAAATAACTCGGAAAGCTAAAGGAAGCAAAAATTCCCGAGTTAAAAATTCGAAAATAACTCGGAAAGCTAAAGGAAGCAAAAATTCTCGAGTTAAAAAATGAAAAATAACTCGGAAAGTTAAAGGAAGCAAAAATTCCCGAGTTAAAAAATGGAAAATAACTCGGAAAGTTAAAGGAAGCAAAAATTCCCGAGTTAAAAAATGGAAAATAACTCGGAAAGTTAAAGGAAGTAAAAATTCCCGAGTTAAAAAATGGAAAATAACTCGGAAAGTTAGAGGAAGCAAAATAAACCGAGTTATGAAATGAAAAATGACGTCACTAAATTCCAAAAATGACGTCATAACTCGGGATTTTTTTAACTCGGTTTTTTTAACTCGGAAAAAATAACTCGGGAATTCCGGGCCTCGAAGCCAGCGCTCTATCCACTGAGCCATCGCCGCACAGCAAATCCACGCAATTCATAACATATTATACCGAACTAGCAAAAGACGGGGGTAATGTTATTATAATATGGGTAAAAGTACCCCTTTTTTAAACCTGACTGAAATTCGAGCCGTTACTAGCAACCCTGCGGGGCCCAAGGCGCCGAGTATGCACCCGGCACAGTGACAAGCCGTTACTAGCAACCCTGACCCTACCTAACTGTTAGTTAATCAATTCCAAACAACAAAACCCCCGGAAAGGTGACTATCAGCGATCCGTGGATAAAAAAATAAAAAAATGAAAAATAAAAAAATGAAGGTAACTTTGGGTGATCCGATATAACTCTATCCGATGGAAGCGTAGCCAGTACCTTCCCACAAACCAAATTTTTTTCTTTGTTAAATTGCGATAAAAAAGCGGTTTTCGTCTAACAGGCTAATGGAAGCGGGAAACACCAGAAATAATCAAGATGGCGGCGAGGAAATCTGGTTTCGTTTGACGAAATTTGGTAAGGAATGGAAAGATTTGTTTTTTACCGGCTAGCTCAGGACTTGACAAAGATCACTATAGTCAGTTATAGGGTGAACCTTTTCTGTTTATATCAGATTATGAAATTACAGACTGGGTCTCTGTCTACGTCTAATTAGTTTACACTAGCTAGAGACAAAAGAGAGGGCTGCATGGACGGGAGGGAGGTGCATGCAGACGCATGCAGCTTCAGGGTTCAGGCTAGCTCTAAAGTAAAGCTCTAAAACAGCATCTAATAGATAACATGAAAACCAGAATATGATTCTTCAATGGGAATCAACACTATAATTAAGTGCACTCTCAAACATCAATTCAATATATCAGATCTAATAAAATTAATAACGGCACTGTCAGCCTAGACTAATGTTAATTTTTCTTTCAGAAAAAAGACTATAATTTGTTTACCTTTATTCCTGCAGTTTCCCAACATCCAAGCTCTCAAACATCACAAGCCGAATGAAATTACTTTCGATTTCCCGTAGAAATTATGCGATGAAAAATCCGGGGGTCGAAGAATGAAGACTTTTTATTTTCGAACAAGTTATCTTTGCTTATAACGAAATATTACTTATCAATATACCGTAGAGTCGTCTAATCTCGACATACGTCTTGCAATCTCGACATAGCTGTAGGCTGGTCTTCGAAATAAAAAATCAAACATAAACAAATACATACCAAAGTTATCAATCAATCACTAAAATGTACTCTCTCTCTATCACGTCACAGATTGTTAATATTATTATTATTATTATTACAACGAATACAAAGTTCAGGCACGCCGTGGGCCTCTAGAACTGGTCTTTGTTTGTTTACAATAAATAGCGTAGTTCATGGTTTGCCCATGCTTTGTTTAAATTATTCTTGAACGATTTTATCGATGATGCTTCTGCCACGTATTTTGGAAGCGCGTTCCATGTTGAGATAGTTCTATAAAAGAAGGACTTGCTTTGTGCACCACGTACTCCATCGTCCGGGAAATTCATCTGAAGCTCGTGTATATGCTTTCTACATGGTCGCGTCCTTTTGATAAACTTTTTTGGTGTTGTTTTACTATCATAGATGTGGATATGCTTATACACCTGGACCATGTCACAGAAAAGTCTTCGAAACTCAAGGGATGGTAGCGCCAAGCGTCTTAGTCTTTCTGCATATGGTAACCGTGAGATTGGTTTTACTAGTTTTGTCGCACGTCTTTGGACACTCTCGATCAGGTTGATAGATCGACGTAATCTTGGTTGCCATACTGATTGAGCATACTCTAAATGTGGTCGTACAAAGGTGGTATAAAGTGTCTGGAATACGTGAGGACTAGGGTCTTGAAATCCTCTTTTGAGCAATCCCAACATAGAATTAGCTTTGTTTACTTGCTTAGCGATATGTTCTTCAAATGAAAGATCTGAGTCTATCAAAACACCGAGATCTTTTTCTGTGAAGACATGTTCAAGTTGCTCTCCATTTAGTTGATACGGGTGTGCATGCTTTATGTTCTCGAATTTACCTATCGTTAAAACGTGGCATTTGTCGGGGTGGAATTTCAACAGCCACTCATGGGACCATCTTTCAAGTGCTTCAATGTCATGTTGTACGATTAAGGAGTCAAGAATGGAATTGATTTCCTTTATAATCTTCGTGTCGTCTGCAAACAAGAAAATGCTTGATAGAACATGTTCTGGTAGGTCATTAATATAAATAACAAAAAGCAGAGGACCGAGCACGCTTCCTTGAGGAATGCCACTTATCACTGGATCTAAAGATGATTTTGCACCATTAACACTCACTAATTGCTTGCGGTTCGATAGAAAAGATTTGATCCAGTTCAGAATTAATTCGTTTATCCCGTAGCGTTCTAGTTTCATCATAAGTCTTCGATGGGGTACCGTGTCAAATGCCTTGGCAAAGTCGAAGTATATGCAGTCGACCACTTCACTTTTTGCAGTTGATTCGCAACACATATCTATAAAGGAGATAAGCTGTGTGACTGTTGACCTTTTGTTGATGAAACCGTATTGCTTGTTCGATAGAAGCTCTTCGCTGATAAGGTGTTCCATGATATGTTTTCGTATCATTGTTTCCATCAACTTACAGACTACTGAAGTTAGACTTACGGGGCGATAGTTAATAGCAAGGTTGTGTGCTCCTTTGTTTTTATAGATTGGTGTCACATATGCTAGTTTCCAGTCACTAGGTAAGTTTCCTTCCTCGAGAGTTTTATTCATTATGATTGATAGTGGTTCTGCAATATGGTCACGAAGTTCAATAAGCATTGAGGCATGAATCTCATCTGGACCAATTGATTTATTCGCATTGAGCTTCCTGATTTGTTCTGTTATCATTTCCTTCGTAATGTTTAGTGGTTGAAGTATTTTATCTGTTCTGTTGTCAAAATCAGGTAGATCACCTTCCGGTTCTTTAGTAAAGACACTGCAAAATTGTTTCTGCAGGATGTTGGCCTTTTCTTGGTCCTCGTGCTTTAGGGATGTCTTGTCATCGGGCGTTTCAAGAAGAGGGGAAACTCCACTTTTTGATTTAAGTTTGCCTCTGACATGTGACCAGAACGCTTTTGGGTTTCTCTTTGAGTTTTCACCGATGGCTAGATCGTATTCTCTTTTTGCAAGTGCCATCTTTCGATTGACACGGTTCCTCGCGATTACATATCGGATTCTTGCTTGACGTCTGTTTGTGGGTGATGATTTTGATTTTAACCAGATCCTGTGAAGTCGCCTCTTTTCTTTGATGTCATTACGTAGTTCAGCATTAATTGGAATTTTCCCTTTCTTTTTCCAGTGAGGCGCTCCTAACTCTTTTCTTGGGACAAATTGATCTCTGAGTTGAAGAAGTTTTGTTTTGAATTTTGACCAGAGCTCCTCGATCGACCCATGTGAGGTATCTATGAATTCTCTCGTCCAGTTGATTCTTTGCAGATGACTTTTCATCGACTTAAAGTCTGCCAAGTGGTAGGTGTATCTTTTGGTTGGTGCTTTAAGTTCCATATAACATTTAAAGCTAAAAGAGAGAACGCTATGATCACTTTTTCCTAAAGGGCTTAGGAAATTTAGATCTTGAACCTGATCTCTTTCATCTGTTAAGATGAGGTCAATCAGTGAAGGCTCGTCAGTACCTCGACATCTGGTAGGTTCATTCGTATGTTGGAAAAGGAATGAATCACGTAATGCTTCCAGGAATTGCTCTTCTTTACTTTCCTCTACATGTGGGCTTGTCCAGTTCTTCCAATTTATAGTTGGAAAATTGAAGTCGCCAATGATGCAACGATGCGTGTATCTCTTATCTTCTGATATAATTCGTAAGAGCTGGTTAAGATTGGCATTATTTTCTCCAGAGTTTGATTGATTCGTTGGACTGCGGTAGACGCATGCAAAGCAAAGCATATCTTTTCCAGCCAGACGTACTTCAATGATGCACGCCTCTTCCAGTGCTACAGGACATTCAATGTCAACTGTAAGGTGGTCTACACTGGTATGTCCTAGGATGACGATACCACGTCCTGTATTGTTCTCAGTATTGGTGTGGTTTACGACTGTGTATCCATCAATTAGATATTCGTGAATTTTCCATCTTTCACCGTTCTTTGGTTTGACTTCACAGATTGCAATAAAATGTGGATATTCTTTTGTTATGAGTTCTTCTAGTGTAGTTTTTTCATTGTTGTTAGCTGGTCGGCATTTGTATACATAATTTTTATTTCCGAAATTGTGTTTGATTGGTTCTCGTTTTTGTTTTTTGATACTTGTTTATGCGTTTCTCTTGTTTTTATTGGTGGTTTGCGACTTTGATCTTCTTCAGGTAAAAGCCGTTTTTTGAGTTGCCTCTCACACGATAGATATAGGTTTCTGATTTCTCTTGTGAGTTTCTTGTTTTGGCTTCTGTTGAGAGTACCTTGAATTGTTTTCTTTCATCAGGGGTGAGATCCTCAGTAACGCTAATGCCTTTGTACGTCGCGTTATCCTTCAGTGCTGTAAGATTGCCAAGTAAATTCCATTTATCAGACTCATCGTTAAGAGAGACTAACAATGGACGTTTCTTTCCTTCTTCCTCCTTACCCAATCTTGCTACACGTTTGATAAGACTGCGTGAGTGGGTATCCTTAATCAAGTTTGAAGCCCAGGTTTTGTCATCATTAATACTTTGCTCAACAACGCCATGTACGATAACATTTGAGGCGCGTTTTTGTTTACTGTATTCTTCGGTTTCTTCTTCGCGTATTGCGTCCCTGATCACTTCTTTCAGGGCTTTTGAATCCGGGGACTCCTTTGAGCCAGTAACATTGGCATAGGTCTGTGACAGAAACTTACATTCTTTTTTAATTGTCTCCTCAAGCATTTCCTTGAGGGATTCGATTTTGCTTTCTATCTTGGTCTCCAACTTCTGTTCGACAAATTCGAAAGTGTGAAGGCCAGGATCGGTACTGAGTTTACTCTTTAAACTTTCCAGTTCATGTTGTTGTTCATTTATTTTCTTTCGGTCAATCTCATTCTGTTTTAACAATCCTTTGCAAGCATTAAGTTCTCGGCGGAGTGTCTCGTTTTCCCTTTTAACAGATGATGGTAGGGTCCGTGGTTTTGCAGGAACAAGTTCAAGAACTTTGGGTGTTACAGTCACGCAGTTGGGACAAACATACTTGTAGTGCGTGCTTTTGTGCTTGTCTAGGAAAAGTTGAATTTGGTATGGTGGTAACTGTGTACAGCGAAAATGGACCAAGCGTCTACATTTCAGACAAACCAAACAATCTTGATCTTTGTCGTCGATGCAGTCCGTTAGTGTGCATATGACCAATTCAGCACTGGATTTCTTTTGATTGGATGCCATGTCGTCAGGTTTAGAAGAAAAATTAAGGTTTTTTCTTCAACATTTGATATTTTGGTGANGACGGGTTACTAGGTACTAGTTTGCGAGGTGACGGGTATGTCCGAGCCGAAAATCGAAAATCAATCCTTTGAGAGACAAAATTATGGTGATTTTGGGACCCTTTGAGAGACTTTTTCCTAAATTTTGGTCCATTTTTTCCAAATTTTGGTTTGATTTTCACCCAAATTTTGGTCAAAATTTTTTGGAAATCGTGACCCTTTGAGAGAGAATTTTTAGATTTTCGTAATTTTGGGACCCTTTCATTCAGAGACTAACTTTTGAATTTGTACCCCTTTGAGAGACTTATGAGGAATGAGAAAAGGTACCCTTATGGCTCGCACATACCCGGCACCCATTTTGCCTAAGTACCCCCCCCCCCCCGGGAGTTACGGGGATGCTCTGCTGGTCAGGGTACCTTTTTTAACCTCCTCGAGTCCCAGGTAGAGGGTCGCAAAAACACCAAAATAGATAAATCAGTTCCTCGTAGGGTGCCTATTTTTGGAAAATTTGCGGAAAAAAAAAAATAGAAAATTTGAGAAAATTTTGGAATTTCAGTCCCATTCAGGGTCACTTTTTTCGCAAATTTCGAGTCCCACGTAGGGTCCATTTTTCGAACCCCAGCGGAGCACCCTCGTCGGTCGACAAGAGGGTAGTATCCCCCCCCCCCCCCGGCGGGATATGAAATAACTCACATTAATGGTGTGTAATACCGGTGTATTCCGCCATTATTTCAACTATTTCATCATTTTCCATAGTTTGTCAACATAATTATGACGTCGCATTGTCCCGCGCTCGCTTACGCTCAGCGGCGAACGCACGACCGCGACTGATGCAATGGAAATGAAATCACAACAAATTTATTTCCCAGCCGTTTCCACACAGGACCGACACATAGGCATTATGTGGAATATTTGTCTACCACCCCAAACAACTTGGATCTAAAATTTCGATTTAAAAATGGTAGCTCAAAAAGTAGTTTGGGCACGTTGTCGCGAAGTTCAAAATATTTTATGGTTTTACTTTTTGAGTGTTAGTCCTAGTTTAATAGGTATATATTTTTTTGACTTTCATGAATTCACATTCTTGATTACTGGGGGTAAACAAACCCGTTTTTGCCTACGTTTCCTTAGGGAAAGTTATTTTTTTTGAGCTTTTCATACATACAGGTGGTTGCACCCCAAAATCACATCACGCGGTACCCCAAAACCCACAATTTCATAAAATGCAGTGTCAGTTATACTCCTTATGGGAAAGTAAGTGTTAAATATGCATTTCCAGATACATTACTAAAAGGGCTAAACAGAAAACAATAATTTTTCATATTGCAAGCTCCTTACAGAAAATTACAGACCTGTAACGTCAAAAAAAACAACATGAAAAAAACACGTTTTTTGAGAAAAAGCCAATAAAATAATGAAACTTGAGACTAAGTTTGCAATTATGGTGAATTCTGGCAGCCCATATAACCCATCTTCGAAAATAGAGCTAATGGAATTGAGTCTTTAGCCTATCTTGAGATATTCAGACCCAAAACTCAAAATTTCGACTGTGGGTTTTGGGGTGCATTTTTTCTAAAAATGACATTAGTCAATATATAAAAAAAATCAACAAACAACTGGTCAATTTTAAGAAGTCCTTCTCTGAAAAACAATTTCTTTCAATAGCAACAATATTTTTCAACTAAAAATGAAAAAAATAAGTGAAAATAGCCTAAAAAATGCTGTTTCTGTCCGTACTCTTTACATTGTTAAAATGTTCGACAGCTTTTTCATAATCTGGAACATTGAATTTATCAGATTTCAAAGGAACCACATTCAGAGGACCATAAATCACATCAGCTATAACAAGTCAAACAGTGACACATCTGTATCTTCAAGAATGGTACCAGAGCCTACTTTGGGCTTCAAGCACCTAACTTCCAATTTCTCAACAAGCCCGTTTTCATCAGCAAAGAAACGTTTCAAGATTTTACCAACATACAGCTTGCTAATGCGCTTTGTACAATACACTACACCATACCACTTCCCCAAGAGAGAATCCTCAGTCACTGGAGGGCTGAGTGTTTTCCAAGTTGCTCTTAAGATATCTGCAGCACTTACATCATCCGTATTGCTGGTTTCACTTTCAAAATCACTCTCATTCTCGGTATCATCAAAATCGGTATCAACAAAATCTGATTCACTTTCCTCGGTTTCTGAAGCAGGTGCTTTCCTCTTGGAAGAACTTGCTGTAGCTGCTGCTGGAACAATCATGACTGGCTTTATCCCATCAACTTTGCACTTGGTTTTACTACAAGCTGACTTCAAAATGTCCTGACACACTGGACATTGCTTGAGCCCGAATGCTTCGCATTTTGGTTTTTCACAAATACATTTCTCTTTGCACTTGAGAAATGCATGTTTTGTATCTTCCTTTTTTTTGGCAGTATTGGCTTCCTTACTTTTGACTTGCTCTTGTTTCTTACTCTCGATGTCTTTCAGTACAGTGAGCACATTTTTGGCCTTCATTGATCCATGGACTTGTGTGATCCTTGTATTTTTCTTAGACAGCTTTGGTTTAACCTTTTGCACAGGCAAGAAACCAGGGATTTCTTTCAGCACAATGCTCTTTTCATTCAATTCATCTATGATACCCATGGCCTGGTTGAATTTATCTTGCCAATACTGTGATGAACCACGTCTTCTATCAGGAGAGACAATGGACAAAGTTGATGATGTTTAAATTGCAGACGAGTTTGCATCGTCATCATTTGTATCGACGAAGGCAGCAGCCCTTTCAAATTTATCTTGCTGCATCATCTCTACGTTTAGTTTTGTTGACGCGATACCAACCTTTCTTGCAGCATTAATGATACCCTCTTTGGAAACCCATTTATCCCAGATGTTTGCTAGAATAACCATGAAGGCTTCTCGACTTAAAGTGTTAAAGTCAGTAAACATTGATGCTTTTTCTTTTTCATACTCTTGGTGAATGTTCTTGCTTAACTGGTCCAAAAGTTGAGTCACTCCTGTTGTGTCTGGTGGTGTCACAAACAGCTGTATTTGTTTTGAGAGGAGGAATTCAAGAACCTCATGGTTCAGCCGAGAACTATGCCCATCTGATAGTAAAACTACTGGCCTTTCAACTCCTTTCAGCTCCAAGTAGTCATCAAATTCAAAAAATAGGTTGACAATAAAGTATGTTTAAATCAACTATAAAGCTTCTTATCAATCAAATGAATGACTTATTAGGTGGAGTAAAACCTCAGAAAGTATTTTTTTGGAATCTTGGCCCAAATTTTTAAAATTCTGAAAATGCCAATGTGGGTTTTGGGGTGCCTGTATTGTGGGTTTTGTAGTACTTTGGGGTATATGGCTTAGACTAAGTTTGCAAACTTATTTTCACTAGTAAGACAATTGAATATGAAGATCGCATGCAAAAAACCACACTTCTAGCATTATTATTTATGAAATTACAGCCAAAATAGAGTTTGCGGGTTTTGGGGTGTGCAAAAAAAAATAGTACCAACTTAAATACCCTGTAAAAAAATCAAGAGATGCATATGAATGATCAGATACCCCAGGAAGAACCATTATTAGTCCAAAGTTTTGAATGGTATAATAAAAATAATCCAATAACCAACACAGCTCATATTATAAAGCCCTGGTTTTTTGCGTGGGTTTTGGGGTGCAACCACCTGTAAGGGGTCACTTTAGAAAAACGTCAATTGACGTTAGTGGGTGGATGGCGGGTTAAAGCATGTTGACGTTTTTTTCAAATCAAGAAACATCAATTTTTTATTTCATGTCAAATATCGTCAACTGCTCTAACTTGGGACTATCTGACAAAACATGGGACGGCAATTCGGCCACCATTTCACCAAACCTCCAAAGTCATTTGATTTGATTTACTGAAGAACAGCCTATTAAAAAATACACGATTTCGCTTTCACACCAAGTAGGCTTTTAAATCAAAATAATTATGAAAAAATTCCGTAGTGGAACACACGGCGAGTGTCTGTGCACTCTAAGAGAACGAAGTTAAGAAGTATGATATGATTGATAAACTTGGTGGAGTTAGGGGTTACTCACATATCGACTAACGTCAAATTGACGCTAATTTGAAAACCCCCCCACCCCACCTTTTAACGTCAAAGTTATCAAAAATCGATGAAACCATCAGCACGACCCTGCCTATGCCCCGGACAGTCCGGGGCAAATGTCTGGGGTCTGAAAAAAATAACTTTTTCCCCGGACCTACGTCCGGGGTTCCAATTTTTGCGCCATAAATTTACCCCGGACGTATATCGCCGAGCACACTTTAAACCCCCGGACAGTTTTTTCACAAAATGGAGTCAACATAGAGACACAAATACAGTGAAATTCAAAAAAAGTGAGAGATTTTTTTTATAAACTAGGCAAGGTTAATAAATTAATTAAAAATAAAAAAACTAACTTTACTTACCTTTCTCTGTCTGATCAGGATCCATTTTTCAGCTTTCGGTTAGATTTTAGAATTTGATTGCTGAACAAACCACGCTTGAGATTTAAGGTTCAAATACAGGCCTCACACACGAAACGCTTAAATCAGGACATTACAAGATCTTTTTGAAGACGGCGTTTGTCCACGGAAGAATATTTCAATGAATTAGAAAAAAGCCCGCGTGGTCAGCGATTCTATAAAAAGCGACCGCGCGGGCTGTCTGGGGCGTCCGGGGTAGTCTCTCAAAAACAAATAATACGGACCCCGGGCACGCATCAAAAAAACCCCGGACTGTCCGGGGCATAGGCAGGGTCGTCTATCAGCCTAGACTAATGTTAATTTTTCTTTCAGAAAAAAGACTATATTTATATATATAATTTGTTTACCTTTATTCCTGCAGCTTCCCAACATCGAAGCTCTCAAACATCACAAGCCGAATGAAATTACTTTCGATTTCCCGTAGAAATTATGCGATGAAAAATCCGGGGGTCGAAGAATGAAGACTTTTTATTTCCGAACAAGTTATCTTTGCTTATATAACGAAATATTACTTTACACTGTATTTAAAGTTTGAAAAAGTCAATTCTACTATTCTACTTAGCTCTTTGTTTTCATGTCTAACCCCCATCTCAAAAGAAGTCCCAGAATCCCGAGATTTTTGCAGTCGGGCGTTCAAAACAAAGGCGTTTTTATTTTTCCGCCCACTTACGAATTTTTCTTTATAATAGGCATTTAAAATATCAAATTTAAAAATAATAGTATAAAACCTTATTTTCTACCGTATAGTATTTCTTCTAAAACGAAAAAACAAAATACACTAGAAAAATAAAGAATTTACGAGTGTTATCAAGCCACCCAAAATGAACTTTCATTCGTCCGCGTCATCGAATTGTTGTATACGTCACGATATATTGTCAACCATTGTCCAATTCTGTAAGCGATTGAAGTGCCGTCAGTAATAATCTGAGAAGAGAACAATAACATTATGAGGCGAACCCTAAAAATATTTTTGTTTCCAGTCCACCGGTTGCCAAAAAAACACTCACCCGGCCGGCCGCAAAAAATTTTTTTTTGCTAAATTTCGATCCCAAAACTCGATTTTTTAAAGCACTCGTAGAAGTTAAAATGATGGTCTTCTTTACCTTAAATCTGTAGTAACTTGACACCGCTACAGGCTTCGGCATAAGAAAAATTCACGTGTGATCATCGCACGCCTAGATTTTGATTTATAGTGGTCTAGGCGTGCGATTATTCAAATACTTAATTTTCATCGTTTATATTTTCAATTGTGTTACAATATCTCTAAGAACTGGACACTCTCTTTCATTTTGCATATTTATCTTCAATTGCTAAAGGCTCCAAACTGTGATTACGAAGTGAACTTTTTTGAGAAAAAAGTAGAGTGAGAGAAACATTTCCCCAATTTTTTAAATCCTCACTTTATGAATGTTTCTTTTTATTTTACTCACAAGTCAGCATGATTCCTTTTATAAAAACAAAGCTGTTTACTTACTGAAAAGTCCCCACTTTGTGAATGTTTCTATATTTTACTCACAAATCAGCATGTTACAGCTGAGGCACAGTCTTGTTGATTTTGGCTCCTTTCAGGATATTTCTTTGTTTTGAGGTATTTTGTGTGAATTCTGTGTTTTACACTTTTTGTCATTTCTCTTGTCTGTCTGGGGCCTTAAGTTATAGCTTATAGTATAAATTCAGCCTTATTATTTGATGTGTCATGCCTCTAGTGTATAGACATGCACACTTCTTTATATTTTCTTTTGTCTATTGTTTACATATAATTGGTTTATAATTGGTTTATAATTAGGAATAGGAATGAGAGATGTATAAAAGAGCTTTGATGTTACATGATCAGTTGTGTTACAAATGTTGTCAAGTAAAGACATCAAGTGGTGAATAAAGTGAAATTCACTAGTTCAAAGTTGGACAAAAATTATGTTTTGATTTTTTGATTTTATGGTAACACACCTTGATACATGCTGGCTTCCTAGCATATTTACACATCTTGCTTAGTAAGTATTTATTTATTTATACTTAATATATTTTTGACTTCATTTGTGCTTGTGCATAGCTATTAAATTATTTTGCATACATATTCATTTAGCCTTAGCCCTAGCCTTCTATATTCTTGACTTAGTTTACACACACTCACATAGTCTTTGTATTTTTCTATTTGTTTCAAGTAGTATATTTTTCTAAATTCAGTTTTTGTACTTTTATTTTAGCCTTTCTTGAAAGATATCAGTTTATCAGACGAGAACGAGTAATTTACTGTGGTTCATAAGTTTGCTGCCGCAACAGTAAGCAAGATCGTATGTTGGAAGGCCCGTCGCATGTTTTCAAGCAAAGGAAGGCTAATCAAGATGACTGAGAAAGGTCAAGCACTTCATTTACAGAAGCTTCTATCACAACGCAAAGATGATAGAGGTCACCTATACACTCAATTGAACGTTATCGATACCATTATCAACAGTGAAGAATATGATATCGATAGAGCATCAGGAGAACACGATTTGTTTTTGGACTTGTATCGTAGATTTCAAGTTTCGCATGGAAAGTGTGAAGTTCTTCTTTCTGAAGAGGACAAACCATCATTCATTAAAGATGCATTCAAAGTAGAGGAAGAAGTAACAGCCATTAGTGAGCTATTCAAGCAGTGGACGCACTCAAGAAGAGCTGAATCCACCAAATCCAAATCAAGATCTTCCAAAAGTAAATCCAGATCATCCAAGTCAAGTAAATCTTCCTATCAGCCAAAGCTGCCGATGAACGCGCCAGGTTAGCAGCACTCACGGTCGACAATGAATATCAACAAAATCTTGACAAGAAGAAACTTGAATATGATCAACTACAGCGAGAGGCAAAGATCGCAAAGTCTCGAGCTCGACTCCAAGCCTACGAATCTGGGCTAGAATCTGATGACCAAGGTGGTATGGATGAAGCTCTCAAAAATCTACCAAAGCAGAACCAATTCTCGTTCATTAGAACGTACGTCAATCAAATACCACAAGACAGCCCTATCCCAGAAGAAGATGATCCTCCGATCCTGCCAAGTACTACCGACCCTCAAACCATCAATAATTCACCATTGCCCTTTATACCAACGGCAGGTATAATGTCTTCAATCTATCACAACCAAGACTTTGCTTACCCAAACGGTCCGACTTATCCGATACCGTCAAACTCTGGAGTGTTGTCGTCCACTCAACCACCAGCACCTCAAATGGTTTACAGTTCCACAGTACCTAAAGCTACATTACAATCATCTCATCCAAACACCTACGGTTGGGATCCAGCAAGATTAGTGACATCAACTGTCCATAACATCAGCCAAGTGCATCCCTCGCCATCCGAACAAAAGACCTTGTTCACCATACCGAATCGCACTGAAGTGAAGTCATCAACCTCATCACAAGATCTTGCATCAATCGTCAATGAGATGCGGGCTCCTAATGTCGTCATTGAAAGATTCAGTGGAAACGCCATGGATTTTCCATTTTTCATCACATCATTTGAAGAGGCTGTCGAAAAGAAAGTTCCTGATGGGAAGACCAGACTACAACACCTGATGAGTCATGTTGATGGAGCCGCCAAGGAGCTTGTCGAATCCTGCATATACCTCCCATCAAGTGAGTGCTACCAACGTGCTAAGGACTTACTGACTGAAAGATATGGTAATCCCTACATTGTCAATGCTGAATACAGAAGACAACTGACATCTTGGAAGAAGTTGAAACCCAATGATGTTGCATCCTTCATCAGTTTTGAAAACTTCCTCATCAAGTACCAGTCATCCATGCGTGCAATTGGACGAGAATCAGATGGAAGTATCGAACTGCTCCAATTATTGCAATCCAAGCTTCCATCATACCTTCAAGACAGATGGGGTCGTAAAGCATATCAAATTCGCAAAGAAAAGAAGAGGGAAGCAACCATCACAGACTTCATCAAACGATTCCATGAAGAAACCGAAATCATCAGCGACCCACTTTTCTCCAGAGATGCAATCACTGAGGCATACAAGGACAACAACCGAGATCCACCAAAGCGTAATCCGAGGGCAAGATCATTTGGTACCGGAACCAAAGAAGTTGTTTGCGTCTGCTGTGGAAAGAAAAATCACATCCTCGAGAAGTGCTTCAAATTCAACAAGCTTAATCCTTCAGAGAAAAAGAACCTTGTATTCAAGAGTCGTTTGTGCTTCCGCTGTCTCGAACCAGTTACCGATTCTCACTTGGGCAAGACCTGCAAGAAGCCAAAGCGATGCACTGTATGCAACCAACCACATCCAACATGCCTTCATCAAGACAAGCCATCTTCAAATGACGATCAACAAACCCCTGAAGTCAGACCACGACCAGAAGTCAGACCACGACCAGAAGTCAGACCACAACCAGACGTTAGACCCTCACCTCCTGTGACATCTGCATTTGTCAACCAATCAAACGATGTTGGTCTCTGTATTGTTATGGTGAAAGTCAATCACCCCGATGTACCCAATAAATCAGTTACAACGCTTGCTCTTCTGGACAATGGGTCACAAGGAACATTTGTCAGTGATGAACTCATCAAAGAGATTGGCATCAAAGGATCAAACACGTGCTTGGAAATCCAAACAGTCAATGGCAAATCCTATCAAGCTTGCAAATCAATCACTGGTCTAAAAGTTTCACCA